>NW_019392849.1:0-260653 GCF_000648675.2 Cimex lectularius
TTTATATTATTTATTAATTAAATTGCCTCATAAAATGGAAAATTTTAAAAAGCACAATTTTGGATGAAAGAATTAAAAAAGCTTTAAAATTGAAAAAAAGTCTTCAAGCGATTTCGAAAACAAGGAAATTTTTATTCTTATACGTTTAACATAATAAATACATATAAATTAATTATACAATCTCAGGGGCGTCGATGGCCGCAACGATTTAGACGTGACACGGCGCTCATGACTGTAAGGTAAAGGTCCCGGGTTCGAATCCAGCGGCCCTGCAGTCGACTTACTTACAAATGGGCTTTTTTTTTCAAAAACACCGGCACTCTGAGGGTTTATTTGATAGGGTATATCTCTGCTGTTGCGAACCCTCGTAAAAAAAAAAATGCGTGAAGGAGTGTAAAAATCATGGATGCATTAAGTACTTATTTATATGTTTGATCAGTAATGTACCATAAGTGGTGTGAATAATGCCAAATATTGCTCTTGACCCAAGCACAATGGTGTGAGACTGTCGTAAGTAATTATAATTTGAAATTATGTGAAAGATACATTAGATCTCCTATAGTCAATTTAACAAATGGTCTATTGGGCTTCCATATTTTAAACATATTTTAAAATTTGCATTAATTCGCCTTCGGTTTCAAGTTCTGACAATTAACTTGTTAAAGTGTTATTTTTTATCTCCCACTTTGAATGTGCAGCCTCGAACCTAGATATGGTTTTGCACTAAAAGGGATTTTAATTTGGCAATAACCACCCCCACATCCGCCCCCTCTGAGAAGATTATTTTTTACGAGCTAAGCCCGAAGACATCATTAAGGGAATGGGGAGACTTGCAAGTCCTATCCACATCTTCTCATTAAAACCGAAGAATTATTGCCTTTGGCCTATCGCCTCCTCCCTTTCGGTTTATATTCTAATCAGTGGTTTTTGGCGCAGGTGTTTTAAACTCCCTTTTAAATTTTAACCCGTCGCGAAGGGGAAAATGCAAGAGGCAGGACGCCTAATTCCGTATAAATTATTTGTTTACTTACATAACTTTGCAAGGACAGGGTTGAAATTCCTTTTTTCTTACCTGAAAATGAAAAACAAATTAACAAACTTGCTTATGGCAAATATCGCATACAAATAATAAAACTATTTATCAAATATTACTTATTACATTTGGTATTAAATTTAAACTTACGGATAGTGCAGATTGCAGATTGTAGAATTGTTCTTTTACATTGTATAAGTAAAAAAGTAAAGTTTGAAATTAAGAAAGAACTTAAAATGATATACGTAATTACAAAAAATAAAAACAAAGGATATTCTGTTCATTTTTAACAATTTAACATCCTTAGTAAATCAACAGATTTACTCGGTGAAAAAATTCATTGTTCCTACATATATTTATTTTAGCTTAAAGGTTGAATAATGTGTTGTTCAACAAAATCAAGGCTTGGATGACATACGTATATTACGAAAGTGGAGTAGTTAGCATTAGATTATTTTCAAAATTGAAAGGACTTCTCTATCGAAACAAAGATTATAGTTCTCAAACTACATCGAATGGCAAAGCAATATTATGGAAAATAATGAAATCGGAACTACTGTGGTTTTTCTACATAGTTTTATACCACTGACTTCTACACAAAATGGAAAATCTTCTCCCTGACATCTACTATCGTATGGTCGTGTCATATTAGGTCAATCGTTCCATTAATTGCAAAAGGGCAGTCTATCTGTGTATCTAGGGTTAATATAGAATTATTGAATTTTTTCTCCTCTCCTACGTAGATCTATTATGCAACCCCTATAAATTATACCTTACGATCACTGCACCCCCTCTAAAGCACAAGCTGTATTCGTGTCGGCCTCCGGGTCGGCATGGGACGGCGGGTACTTTATTAGGGCACGCGAGGTACCAGATCCTGTCTGCATAGACGGGGGAGGGTGCATAACCATCTGTACTACGGGGTAGCAGAAATGTTCCAAAGTCGAGCCCCTGCTACAATGGGAACGGAATCGTAGTGGTTAGTGGTGATGCTACTGGCGGGAATTTAGAAAAGAGGCTGTCGTTCTATCTGTGATCTATGTCCACGCACTTACGAATGAACTTTTGTTGCAACCCCGGCCTCACGGGAAACGAAGGATCGGACCATCGAAGCGTATAGCGTTGAGGACGCTCAGACTACTCTGACGGAGTCCCTGGAATGCGTGAGAAGTGGCGGATCAGAACGGGTAGTGGTCGGTGGTGCCTACACGAATGACGTCCTTTACCGAAGGCAGTCTCCTCTAAGGGGTGGGTAGCAATTCCACTTTAAACAAAACCGCGGCCGGAGAGGATCCGGAAGTTCTTACGCTGGAGGAGCTCCAATACTCTGGGCGATGGAGTGGCCTTCTCTATTTAGGGAGTGCGTGGGAGACCAGGCTGATGTATATCAGCCACCTTGGGTAGCCCTTTACGCGCTACGGTCTGATGCTTAATACAGACCCGACCACTCGGAAATGGCAAGCGGGGAGTGAGGTTCGTCTTGGCTCCTCGGAGCTGGGGCAGTTTCTACACCAACCCTTGCGGCTGTAACACACATTCAGTCGTGAGCGGAGGTGCGTCATCCGTCATCTTGAGAATCAAAACATCAGGTAAGGCTATGAACCAGGTACGGACGTTAAAGATCCTCATTGTCCTTTTAAGGACGACCGAGTATTTGGGAATGCACTGTCTCTACTTAGCCAATATTCTCCAGGTGATTGTTAAGAGGGCACCGGCAGGTGGTATAGAAGCCTTACAATTTTCCTCATAAACTGCCTGATGAGAGAGAGTAATCTCCCGTTTTGAGATACTTGATATACTACTTGATACTTGATACTTTTGAGATACTCAATGCTTCACACGTGTTGCCTATGTCCAGTGTTGAGTTTTTCCTTCTCAATCCATTTTTCCAGTTCCAAATTAAGCTCACACTCCATCTGACATTGGTAGTTAAAAGATGTGTTATTGACATCAATTGTTGTAGACTCTCATATTGTTCATATAAATAAATAACTTCCGTATTATTAATCTGCAGCTCTCGTTTTATTCCTTGGTAGAATTTGCCTGCAAGAATACCTATCACTGACGACAAATTAAGTTATATAGTAACTCCATCAAAAGTATTTTTCTTCCTAATAAACCAGGCATTACTGCATTGTTTTTTAATGATTCAAAGTCAAACTTAAGTCAAAAGTCTTCCGATTGGGTAAGAACAGAATGAAAAAATTGTACCGTTATTATTTCACATTTTACTAAGTCTAATATCAACTTAGAGGAAATAATTCACTCGTTAGTAACACGTTGTACTTTTAAAGAAATAAGAGAATGGCGTATCCAAGGAGGCAATTTTCTGGCTTTCACAAGCAAAAAGGTTCGATTTTCGTTTTTCCCTTCGCATATTTCATCAGCGTGTGAGAGGTAAAAGAGAGCTGAATGGCATCTTCATTTCAAAAACACTTCTCTGCCTGAAAAAGGGTGCGTCCCTCAATTTCGCGACTCATACGGCAGCGGCCCCCTTTTGTGTGTCGTACGACGAACACGTGCGAACTTAATTTGGAATCGGGAAATTTTCACACAGAAAAGAGCCCAAGTGGAAATTTTTAGGTACCTTACGCCCTTCTTCCGCGGTTATATTCAATTACCCCAAATTGAAAGTCCATTCAACCTCATTCAACATTCTCTTCTATGCTGTATAATTTCCTTTTACCTCTATTTATTAGTAAGTCTGTGATTGGAAACGGCTGTTACTTTGTAAGATTATATGGTTCTCGCTTAAAAACGTAATATTTTCTTTTTTGGCAATTGCTTAATTTATAAAATAATAAATATTATAATTTAATCATAAGCTTTTTTCATATTATTTATTTTATCATTACATTATAGAAATTAATTACAGTTCAGATGTCTCTCTATCTATCTATCTATCTCAAGTTAAGTTGTTGTGATATTTAAGACTTCTTATTTATTTATTGGCTCAAAGTAATATAAAGCCATGAAAAGACTCTACAATATATTATTATGTACATTTTATTATTTATTTACACTTTCTCTTTTAAATTTCGTAATGCTTTTCTCATTTATTCTTTCTTCTCTCACTCTCTCTCATATTGACAGCTGTCACCAGTTCTTTGTAGGTAGATGGCGATATAGTTGTCATACCATTGCTCGTAAGGGTTCTGTAAAGATTTTGCCTTTCTTGTATACTACACGAGGCTTTTGAACGTGCACAACAATAAATAATCGATTATTCACAGCACTTTTTTTATGTTAAAAGGGCTCAAATATCTTGAACTTCGTTTTGTTGATAGTCTATTAGCTCCCCTCATGAATTTAGAATTCACTGTTTTGATAGTTTGGAGAAGTTAATGCCTAATAGATTTCGGTTTTATTTTCAGTTGTTGCTAGTACATAGGGAGCAGCGGGTTTTGGTTGACTAGCTTGCGTGTTTGAATACTCCTTCATAACTTTGTGGAAAAGAAAGTTTCTATAAAATACAAAGATTTTACGTCAGCCTTTGACGAAACTGCAACCGGAGCGCATCTGGAGATTTCGACGCTGACAGAGCCCCTACACCCAGGGAGATAGAGTGTCTTCTCTATCTAAGGATGCGTGGGAAACTTGGTCCATCCATTTCAACCACTTTTTGGGTATCCCTTTAAGCGCGGCATACGATTGGGTGAACTATGTTAACCCATCCTCTCGGAAGAGGCAAGCGGGATAAGTCAGCATGTTTGTATGATAAGTCTGTGGATTGCGGGCTTCTGCACCGAACCTCACAGAATAAGCAGATTTTCCGAGCGCAAAGGTGAGTCGCTCCTAACTTGAGAATCAAAACGTGTGATAAGGTCTATGTGCCAGGTGCGCACACTTAGGAACCTCAATGTTAAATGACATCGCGATCCCAGTGGGAAACATACATCAGGGAAACATACATCAACCTTTGACGATTGAGATTCAATTTTCTTTCTCTCACCCCTACTTCTTCAGGGATGTCTCTCCCGAATGTCACAAATGTTTGACTGGGAGTATTAAGAATACCGATCGAGCGTATACCATCTGGGTAAGGTAGAATAATACAACTGGGTAAATGCAAAGGAGTCAAAACAAAACATGCGCCCTATTTACATTGATTATCAGTTTGAAATCTGCAAGATCGTATATAAGTCGTAATTTTCTTGAGAAAAACAAAGAATCCTCCATCATCCATCCACAAAAGATAAAAGAAGAAGTAGACAAACTCTAGAGGTGCTAGACACGTTAGGCTTATGCAAAAACAACCCTCACCAATACTGGCAAACTCACTGTTAGATAGGGCTAAACTAAGAGGAGTAATATAGTCACTGACATCTGAGACAGCATCTAAATAACATGACATCATTTGTAGGTAATGAAATGAGGAGGAAGAAACAGCACTCGTATCATCTTCGAATAAGAAGCAATGGAGATATAACCTGGAAAGAGAAAAACCCCAGGAATAGAATTAATTGTAGCAACGAATCAATGCATTCCTTAGTAGACGAATCGAGTCGATAGTATTGAGTTAAAACAAAAAGTAAAAGTACAATATGGCAGAAGGCTACAGTGCTTGAGGAACAAAATCCATCAACATCATTATCATGAACACAAACAACAGGTTCTTGAACCAAAACATGTAACTGGACGACTGATGTATGTCTGACATCGCCCTACGTAAGTTTATAACACGATTTCTCCTTAAATTAATGAACGTATCTTCGCATATAGTCGTTTTAGAAAAGATCTTCATCTGATGTAGTGTGCGTACTAACGAAAAGCAAGTGCTTGACATGCTTAACCAAATGTACCTTTGCTTAAGTGCACATTCAACGTGCAATTTTACGAATAGCGGCACAGCGTTCCTAGCAAATGCCCGGTTTGATGACGAACATTATAGTAATTACGGCAGGTGGCATTCTAAGGTGCTTCGCGATGAGAAATCGTTGTGAATACCTGAGAGCCGTAAGCCGCTCCCGGGGTAAAGCCTCAACGAAATCCCTGCTGCTCTAATGGCCGGAGTTAAATACAATATCCACCGGACCCGCACGTAAGCGAACAAAGGTGTAAATATATAGCCGGCTAGATACCCGGGCAAGCCATTGTCCGCGCATTCATATTTAAATGAGGCTCCACCCCTGACACATCACGGACGGTAATAGATACAGCAAAGGTAAACAAACCTTGCACGTTTTTATCGCCTCAAATAAATTCCAACCCCTTCGCCAAAGCGCACAAAGCCTTCTTAAATGTAAGATAAAATGGTTAGCCCGGGTCTTTCCTCTACGCTTTTGTTTCCTTTTGAATTCGGTACACTCTAAAACAAATAATAGCCGAAATGTTAAAACAACAGTCAAGGAAACCCCCCATTGTACAGCATCTATTTACATACTGAATAAAAAAAAATTAAAAACCCAATGAATATAAATATAACACAATAATTTAAATGTAGCCATTTGTTTAATAAAATCCTCGCTTCCGTTAGGTCAATTGACATTGCTCTTTCAAAATAAAATGGCAAGCCAACAGATAAAATAAGGAAAAACCAATATTGAATGCGAGGGATACTCGCTTTGGAATCCGCCTACGTACCACAATACTTGACAAATTGGATCTACAGCTCTGGCAAGCAAAATGGGACAAAAATACTAATAGAAGGCTTACCTGAGTTTTTTCCCAGTATTGCGGATCACCCAGATAATAACAGGACATGGACACTTTCTTACTTTCACAGGGATAACAATCCATTGCGCCCTGAATGTGAAGTCGGCGAAGTGTACAACATTGCCACCTCTCTGAATACGCGACTAAACCGGGGAACACACCCTATGCGACGCTACCCGACGCAAATCTAAAGTCCAATTTTCCATTAGACTGTATTACCCCCATACACATCTGCCCGATGCCACGCATCGCTACCCTACTATACGCCCTGCGATCCCCACTGACAACATTTTCGTCGGGTAGCATCGAGTAGAGTCAAAGACAAAAGAACCGGACACTCATATTTTTATTCAAACTATATGTATTATTATCGTTATGCTAACTACAACATACTTATTTTAATATAAACCAAATTAACCGAGATCAAAAATTCATTAGGTTTTATTAAAAAAATAATTTTAATGGTTTGGTCGAAAATTGATGAAAACACCGGAATACCATTTTTTGATATAATGAATTTAAACTACAATTTATTACACGGTTTCTCATAAAATTCGACTAACAATTTATTTCATGGTTTTGCTCATACAATTTCCCCATTTTCGTCGACTAGCGTCAGGACAGGATACTCATATTTTTTGTAGTTTATTCCATACTATGTATATGTAATTTTGTCGTTATATTAATTACAGCGTACTTATTTTAATAAAAAACAAATTAACCTAGATTAAAATTCACGAGTTTTTATTTAAAAAAATTAATTTTAATGGTTTGGACGAAAATTGATCAAAACACCGGCATACCATTTCTTGATATAATGAACGATAAGAATTTATTGCTATATATTGGTTTTATTCATAAAATTTAACTAACAATTTATTTCATGATTTTGCTCATAAAATAACACTATTTTCGTCGAGTAGCGCCAGAACAGGACACTCATATTTTTTGCAGTTTATTTCAAACTATGTACATGTAATTTTGTCGTTATATTAGTTACTACGTTCTTTTTTTTAACGTAAACCCAATTAAACGAGATCAAAAAGTCATGAGTTTTTATAAAAATTATTAAAATTATGATGGTTAGGTAAACAATTTATCAAAACACCGGAATAACTTTATCTAAAACAATTAAATTTAACTAACAATTTATTTCATGGTTTTGCTCAAAACAATGCATTAAGAACAAAAGAGGCGTTGCGATTGTGATACACGCTGTGTGACCACGTGGCGTGCGCTTGTCGTCGAATAGATGCACACCCTACCAAAACGAGACAAGTCGTTGGGAAGCATCGGTAGCGTCGCATAGCGTTGAATCGGATAAGGGTGTTCCCGCTTTAGGCTACGGTTATTATGGATGCTAATTTGATGAAATTTTGTTCTGACGAGTACGTCTCAAATCCTCGTCAGAACAAGGTGGTTACATTGTGAGCGTTTTCTGATAGTCAGAACGTTGCTGCCTCCCAGCAAAATGGACGAACTTAATGAGTTTTATTTTCTTGAAAGTCCGTTGATTAAGCTATTGTTGATAGGTCGTTGGAAAACAGAGCATGGTAACCACTTATTTTTCACAAGAGACGATAAAGGAGAGTTTCAAATGTTATATCAAGATTTGTGTTGATATCTTCACCAACTTTCTACCACTTTCACCGAGAAATATCTCTGTTGTGATATCTTTGTCGTTCATGTCCCCCCATTCTCAGAAACAAGAGTAAATCAATTTTCCTATATCCATGGCGAAACTGTCTAAACTGAACATCAGAACGCACGAAAAAATCAAACTGGTTTGAACGCTCGAATGGTTCTGTCGACATCGTGCGCGTTCTGACATGCAATTCGCTGCCAAAGTAAACGCTCTCATTGGAAAACAAGTATTTGTTCGTTTGGACGAACTCGTCAGAATGAAATTTTGTCCAAATTCGCATCCATAGTAACCCTAGCCTTAGCTAGAACTGGTCAAAAAGATGAGCAGCTTCAAGACCCATAAAACAGTCAGGTACTGCTTTAGTTGTGAGTGTCTAACTAATTTTTAAGTTTATTTATTTTTAGGCTAAATGTACCCTAAAATATTATTAATCGTATCCAAAAGATAATCCGGATTAACAAATTTATTTGACCTCTCATTTTGAACCAATCAAAATTTTTACGATCTGGGAACAGATTTATAATACATAACATCATAAAATAATTGGAGTACAAACGTTAAAAAATTTAATATTAGTCTTTTTTAAACATTCCATGCCAATTACCCGAATTTTAGTTCCGGGATGGTTACTCCTTGTAACTTTACTTTTCTAATCAGATTACGAAAACTTAATAATGTAACTTTATTGAAAAATTATTACAAACTAATAAACATGAAGGAGGCCTATTAGAAAAAGTTAAATAATTACGGTTGATGAGAAAAATACATTCTTTCTCTGCATGGGCAAGGCATAGAGATGGCAATAAGAATCACTCAAGTCAGATATTAAACATGTACCTACGTAGCAGACAGAGGAATCTCTAAATAAGTCTAAATAGAAAACAACCAACTTTCACAACTACAAGACTTCAGAACCAAAACTATCTGTACTCATTACTGCTGCCACTTGGATAATCGGGGTGAAACAGTGGGGGTTCCAGTAATCTATCTTCTCCAGCGTATCCAAACCTTCCAATCATAAGTTGTCCGAAACGAGCTGATACGACGATCATGGTTCCAAAAGTTTCACACCAACCCGAAAAACCAGCTGCCAGCTGGTTTCTCCAACGTATGTCTGAGGGGTGCATTGCTGACAAAAGTGTTAGTGTAGTGACCGGTGGAAAGAAAATATTCATATATTTGTAATATGTACAGGCTACAAATAAATAATTTGTTGAAGCGAGAAGCGGGAAAGAATGAGGCGGTTTTGAAAAACACCTTTTTCATTTTTTGGCCAACGTTTCGACTTTTATTCGGGTCATCTTCAGGGTATTAACTTTGTTGCTATTTTTGTGGTGTCATATGGGTTTTGTGCGAAATTCTATTTAAAAAACACATTTCCACAACATTCACACAAAACCAAAATGACACCACAAGACCTGAAGATGACCCGAATAAAGGTCGAAACATCGGCACAAAAATGAAAAAGGGTTTTCTCTAAACTACTTCATTATTGACTGCTTCTCGCTTCAACAAATTATGAAACAACAGGTCGCTAAAAAAGACACATTGCTACAAATAAATTTTAATAAAAAATATTAAAATCAAAGAACTCTAAGATTCCCTAAATTGTATATAATAGGAATTGCTTCAATTGATTAATGTTTTTTATGGTTTCTATATTTTTACATTTTACGTACAAAACTGTGTGTATAATAGGAATTAGTTTAGTGGCCGCGGTCCGCCGGCTGGCGTATTCTTCAGACAAGTCGGAAAGGTAGATTGGAATAAACATAAGCTAGTACTTCATGGAAGAACAACGGAAGAATAAATAAGGGAAACGGATAAGTAACGGAATGTCTTTTATAACGACCAATATCCAGTTTCGTGACAGTTAAGGCTGGAAGAATGAAATGTTTAATATTCCCCGGTATCCACGGGGACGGACCGCATTCCTTTTGGCTTTAACCGATTGGAAAAGTGCAGCTAACCGTGATCTGATAAAATGACGCGAAGTAGAAGAATCGGCCATCCGTTCTAAATAAGGTGCCGTTTAAGAGTTAAAACAGAATTATTTCTGTTTCAACACTTTACTATTAAATTTGTAGATTGGAAGGTGATAAGAAGATGTTAATAGATGATTGGAAGAATGAGCGAGAAAGTACTGACGAATAGTGGAAAGGAAACTTGATATTGATAGCGGATGGTTTGATTTAGCAGGTTAAAGAAATTTAAAAGGAATAAGCGAGTAATTGGGAATGAAAAGTAGAAAAGTACAAAAGACCAAGTTAGATATAGGTTGAATAGATAAAATAATCAAATATGAGATGAGTCAGTAATTTCGTAATAAGTAGTTAGTAAATGACCGAGATAAGAAGGTTAATCGGTAGGTTTTTTTTTATTGTGTGACAATATGATAGTGAAGCGGTTATTGAGGCGTTGGTGACCGCAACGGTTGAAGCGTTGACACAGTGCTTATCACTGTAAGGTAAAGGTCTTAGGTTCAAATCCAGCAGCCCGCATTCGAACCCAACTTTTTTTCAAAAACCTAGCTAATCCTCGTAAAACAAATAACTAAAAACAGTTATTGTGATAAATAGATGCTCTTATTCAGGGTATAACCTGCTTTTGCAGTGTCCACTTTCCTCTTCTTGATTACATTGACTCCGATTATCAGGCGTCTTTCGCAAATTTATCATAACTTCATAAATCTGTTTGAACTATTTTTTTTCTATTTTTTACAAGGGTTCGCAACAAGTTAAGTTTGTTAACTAACCAAGTCTTTTGTGCGTTCTGTGAACGACCGTGCCCCTCGGGCGAAAGTTAAACAACCTCACCAATAAGTATCTGCAATACAGCTCAACAACCACCAGTATTTGATTAGATACATTTTCAAATATTTCAATTACCTTATTTTAATTTCTAGTTTAATTTTCATTAAACTCACTACATTTTTTTCCCTTACCGTAATTAATTGGATGAATGAGTGAGCCTCTTCATATTTAAGTGACTATCTGAGTTTATTAATAGAATGAATTATGTAAATTAGGTTCAGAGTAAAAAAAATCATTAAGCAAATAATGACTGAAATATATAACTTAAGGGTCGAGTAAGAAAATGAACGATCGACTAATGTGATTTAACTCACAAGTGCATTAGTTAAAAAATAAGTAAATGATGATTAGATGAGTGAATGATTTGATCCTTGAAAAATAGAGTGATTGAGATGGTGGAGCTCAAACCATCGTTACTAATATGCCAATAAATGAACATGTGAATAAAGAGAAAGTGGTAAAAGTGAATTAAATAAACGGAAAAGATCAAACTGTGAACGTTAGTATTACAGAAGACTGTTTTATTAACACTACAATTATGATTTTTCTTAATACTTTGTGCTTTCAAACTTTGTGATTTGGGTTGATCAAAATTTGCGGATTTTTTGTTAATTTAAAACATAAAATTGTTATTCACTATCATGAAAACGCCCATTCATTCCATTAAACAATACACCACCAGTAACGATAAAAATACTGAACGTATCAAGATAGTAGTCTGATAGTTTCGAATCAATTTGAGCTGTGTATCATCCCTGCGTTAATAAAAACGCCACTTTCAGTGCTGATTCTGTGTGATTTCTGTTTAGACGAGTCTTTTAGGAGGTCGTAAAAAGAGGAAAAGCCTCGGCGTTGTCGGTCTGTACCTTTGATATATATTAAGTTGGATTTTTTATTTCTACGGTCAGTTTTTGTAGTAGTTCTTTTTTTCTAATTTGTACATTGTCTTCATTGGGGTCAATGATGTGTTTCAGCTGTTGCTTTGCGTTTAAAGTATAGATGTATCGACCGTTTTTTACTATCGTAAGTATTTGGATCTCGGTATGGTCTGGAGGGAAAAACAAATTGAATTGTTACTGCCAAGCTTTCGACCTGCTTGAAAGTCATCATCAGGGCCTATATGAATTAAACATTATGAATACATATTTCTACACTTGACCAACAATCAGTACATAACAACATAGATCTTACACCGTATACCGTCTTAAATCGTAACATATTGTATATATTCTGATTAACCGTGCAAAAAACAAAGTTGCTTTTTATACTGAAAGCATTGTACTTAAAAGAAAACGCTTATGCGTTATTTCTTCCTTTTTGATACACCTCTCCAACGCATGGAATATAAAATACGTATTTGGAACTTTGATATAAGATCGTTTCTAATGGCGTTGGGTAAAGACTCGATCCGTAGATTCCGACCAGATTTTCACGGAAGAGTCGTCCTTTTGCAAATATACCCCTCCACTGGGCGGTCGGCTTACCAGTTTCTTTAACTTTTCCCATCAGCCGCCGGTCCCCGTATTGACCAAAGTTGACTGGAGTTTCCGGCCGTTTTTCTACTCCGTTTCATCCGAGAGAGGGTTTCCGACTAATTTTCTTCTGCGTAGCGAAAATACTATCTACGCACCAAGGCACGTTTCCAATACGCTGTAACGTCAGTGGTATTTGAATTTTCGTTTAAAAATAAAAAAATGAAATTTATTCAAACAGGCCAACATGTAGAATATAGATAACAAAATAAGAGAATCGATTAGGAGACAAAAACAAGGAAAATTCAGAATATTAGCAGCAAATCCACTAATACACCAACCCGACACAAAGCCCTGTACACATTTCCTTTCATAATTCTTACAAAAAATTATAATCATTCTATTGTCTTCTTCCCTATGGATATGACAGTGTTGATAAAATACGAAAAAAATTGGCATGTTAAAAATAAACACAAATTATAGGACTAATTACGTCCAGAATACAATTTCTGCAAAAAAAACCCGTTATATAATAGGCCCATATTGTCTCTAAACAGAACCACAGAACGTAGGGTCGTGTAAAGCAATAACGATAAAAAGTCTTTCCGATTAACAAATTAAAATCTGAAAGTTGAAAAAAAATTAGATGCAAGACTATAAAATACCATGCTATGGGGTAACTTTGCCAAAAAGAAGCAAATCTTTTCCATCGACGATTCAATAGACTAAGACATTGCATTAGCTGCTTTGAATGAACACTTTAAATATAGGTGTTTAGGACAATACGTGGTTCAATTTCACGCTCACGCGCCCCACAAAATTGGTACATATCCCTAAGTGCTTTCACTCATACTTTTCTTCATACAGTTTCATCAAGAAGATTTAATAGATAAATACGTTTTTCCATTAACAAAAACTTTCACGAACATTTTATCTAATTCCTACACAATCTTCTGTATCTTTACAATAGGGATAGGGGATAAGGATAAAAGAGGCGGCTTCAAGGCCTACTGCACCTCGACCTGAATAGATCTATTATGCTCCTCTGTTATTTATAACTCACTGGCCAGCTTCGGCTATTAACCAGCTTTACCAAATTTCCTTGGCATAGAATCTTGCTTGTGGTTTTTCTTGCCCTAGTTGCAAGAACCTGCACCTACATAGACCTTCGCAGAAACATAAATTGTGTTCTGCGGTCTCCTCCTCTTCCTGGCAGTATCTGCACAGTGTTTCTTCTGTCTATACTTCTATCCGGTAATGTGCTTTCTAAATTGGCAGTGCCCTGTCAGGAGTCCAACCAGAATCCTGGTTCGGTTGTGGTTGCCTTCCGGTAATTCTTTTGTAAGTTTTGCAAATGGTCCTTTTAATCTCTTAGCGTGCCTCATACCTGTGGTATTGTTCCACCAGGTTTTGGACTCATTAAGGATCCATTTTAAGATGTATCCTCTTTTGTGGCAGGCTGCTAACCCGAAGTAGGTTCTTCATAGAATCCAAGTTGGCTCCCTTTTTGGCCAACATGTCAACCTTTTCGTTGCCCCCAATGTTCAGGGACCCATGCGAGGGTCAGGTCATTAATGTACCTTTAAAATACACAGCCATTAAATTTTCCTACTCACCCTTCAACTTTACTATATCAGCTGTATATTGCCCACCAAATCATAACGTTTCCCACCAACAATTTCTATCTTCTTTCCAGTGCATAGGCCAGCGTTTCCTGTTCGGTGGTAATTAAAACACCCACAGTGGGGCTGCAGAGTATATAATCGACGAGGTCGTGTCTTATTGTTCTCTCCGCCCAACGCTTCAACTATTTCCCCTAAATCCTACATATTGGCCCACTGCTACTAACAAACGCCCGGATCTCCTAGACTTCTTCATTACATCCCAACTCTCCTCACTTCACCATCATGTTTGTACATTGAATGATCTCTCAACGGATCACAGTGCCGTTCGATCCCATTCCAACTGCCCCTACGGCTACATTAGTACACGGTCCAATAGACTGGAAACAATTTGGAATACTCTTGAAACAGAAAATGAATCCCAAAATCCCCCATAAAACACACCACAAAATAGACAATGCAATCGAAAAATTTACGTTAACAATTATAAAAAAATTAAGTAGTTTATCAAAAAGCACCAATCTTAATATCATTTTAATTTTTATTATTATTTAAGAGACCGTAAATGCGGACCAAAGCGTAAGACAAACACAACAGAAGAAAGTTTAGCTATTATAGCAACCAATTCCTAATACTAAAACAAGGACAAGACTTCTGCAAATATTTCGGAATGCAATTTTTACCCATTTGCCCACAGGTAACAATTTACATTTGTATTATTTTGAAATTCCGGCGAGCCGGTCGTTTGGAAATTGTAAGCCAAGCCGTGAATATTTAGTGCTTAATAAGCACTCCTTAATAAAGCAATTTTGCAGTGGAGGTAGAGGAATATATAACGAGGGGGCGGAATAAGCGCGGTTGCCCTCAGAGCGTTCCGACTAGACTTTCTTAATGCTTAAACTTTAGATTGCTTATGTGTTGAAACCGCCGCAACTATTGCACCACTTGTGTTCAACAAGAACCGCATATCTTGAAGATGACAATGGTGGTGAAACTCAGTGCGTTAGGATAGGCGTTTATAACATTCTGCAAACGGCAAATATTATTTTAGTTATTTAAATCATTGTACTTTAAAAATTGAAATTCTGTGAAAAAAAAATTATTTTAAACCGTCAGAATGATTATTGGTTTATCAAAATGTATATGCATATTAGCATGTAGTGCAAAAGAGTCATCGCAAATACCGTTTAAATTACAACATAATATTTCCACCTTTTTCCTTATACTATATTTGAACATATGCTGCAACAACATAATGTAATTCAATCAAAATGATTATGAACAAATAATAATGAAAATTCAATTACTAAACAGGGTGGAAAACGGCTCGTTTTGTCTAGAAGTATGCTTTCAAAAAGAAAGTAAGCGTTGACTAACTTTGCAAATTATTAATTCACTAATTTCGTGGTCCGCTTGACCAATTAATACATGACAATTAATTAAGGTTTTTAGTTGAGATGAAAAAAAAAGATGAGGTCACAATAGNGGTTCGAATCCCGCTCGTGACACTGACATTTTTATCTCAACTAAAAACCCTTAATTAATTGTTTGCAAATTATGTTTTACACGGGAAATCATCGCACCATCACGCCATCATTACAAATAACCAAAAAAATTGTAATAGATTAGTTTATTGGAAATATTTGATGAAGAAATACATACACGAAAACAATAGTTATAAGTTAATACCAGAACAAAAGTGTCGCAGTAGTAATGAGTATAAGTAGTTGGGAGTGACTCTAACCTCTAAATTGTCCTTCAAAAAACATATTGTTCAAAAAGCAAAAACTGTCAAGTTCGCATAAATCCTAGGGGAGGAAAAGGTTCAATGGTTTTTTATTCGCAAATTATTTTACCTTCCCTGTTTTGCCCCAACTTATATAATGATATTAGAAACTGAACTGGACCCAATATATGTTTTTATTTTAAATTCGCACTTTCAATACATGACGAGAGTTATGGTTTACTATCCCGCAGTCTTCCAAAGATCATGGCGTGTGAAATGTGGAAAAAAGGGCTATTTTGGGCATTTGAATGAAAGGCACTAGCTCGTAAACATAACGCTATCGTCGACCCTAATTTTGATTTTTGTGACACTCGTGCACATAAAACTAACATCCACTCTTTAATTATATCGGTTAGAGAATCCCTAAGAGAGGAGTTTGTGGCAAGAACCATGTGTCCCAACATTACACACTACACAGGAATCTCAATCCGAATGTAAAGTGTGCAAGTTTAACTGGAAAAAACAAGCAAAATTTGTATCCTCGATCCATCAGATGGCTTGGTGAAGTTAAGGTGCGAGTTGTTTAACCTGAACTACAAACCGTACCAAGCTTCCGAACGAGAAGAATGCCGTCTTTGTAACCTGAAAGCAAGGGAGGGCATTTTCCATTTTATAGCGTTTCGCTCTATTCTTTCTGAATATAGAAGATTATTCTGCGGGTCCAGTGTACTTACAAGAAAAGTGTGGTGATTAGTGACCGTTAATCGATATTTATTTAGAAATCGTGAGATGCGGTCTGGTGTGATGTAGGTTTCAGAAAAACATTTTCTTTATGGTGCCAACGTTTCCATCTTTATTGAGATTATCTTCAGTGCTCAAAGTGTTCAGGCACTCTCAACACGACTCGCAAGAATGGCACAATTACACAGAAGATAAACACAGGGCCTGGGATTTACAAACAATGTTTACATTTAACAATTACATTTTGGATGTGGAAAAGTGAATTTATACAATGCAAAATATATTTTGATTCAATTATATTTTGATTGAATATAAAAAAAAATATATTTTCCATTGTATAAATTCACTTTTCCATATCCAAAATGTAATTGTTATATGTAAACAATGTTTGTAAATCCCAGGCCCTGAAGATGATCTCAATAAAGAACGAAACGTTGGCACGATAAAGAAAATGTTTTTCTGAAACCTACAACACACCAGACCGCAGACATCTCACGATTTCTAAATAAATTACAAGAAAAGAATTTTTAAGTTTGTTGGTTGGATCCAATTGGGCAGCATTGGTGTAATAACCAAGGTAACCAAGGCAGCCTGGACATATAGGAAAGATTATATTGACGGATAACATTGTTTTTACCCTATCTATTATTCGACGTTATTATTATTTTTTAGTTTTTTTAAATTCTTATGTGTAAACTTATTTCTCTACTATTTCCTATACTTAACCTATTTTTTCTAGGGTTTATGGCATTTAACTAATTCATTATAATAGTTTTTTATTTAGTTATTTATTATTCAGAAATCATGAGATGCGGTCTGGTGTGATGTAGGTTTCAGAAAAACATTTTCTTTAAATGCCAACGTTTCGATCTTTATTAAGATCATCTTCAGGACTCAATGTGTTTGTCTTCTGTATAATAGTGCCATTCTTGCGTGTCTAGGTGAGAGTGGAGTTAGTTATTTATGTTTTTTCGAGAAATTTGAACTTTTGTTCACCATTTACAATAATTTATAATCAGAGAGGGTTATATTATTTTGCAGTGTTTAAAATTAATCTTTATTTTATTTACATAATTTATTTAATTATTATTATTATTATTATGATTATCATTATTACTATTATTATTATGTTCTCACCACCTACCGGCGGACGGAGAATCCATGCCGTATTGTTTAATTTTTATTGAGTACATTCATGTTCACGTTATTATAATATTGCTTACAAATTTAATAAACTATTATTATTATTATTTTTTGTAAGTTATATGTAAGAATTCTTTGCGTACTAAATTCAAGTGTAAGGAAGAAAAGTTGTATTTACCGAATTTTAAATTAACAATTTGTAGACATCTTTAAGATCGTTTTGTAAGATCCATATAGTTGTATNCGTATTGTTTAATTTTTATTGAGTACATTCATGTTCACGTTATTATAATATTGCTTACAAATTTAAAAAACTATTATTATTATTATTTGTAAGTTATATGTAAGAATTCTTTGCATACTAAATTCAAGTGTAAGGAAGAAAAGTTGTATTTACCGAATTTTAAATTAACAATTTGTAGACATCTTTAAGATCGTTTTGTAAGATCCATATAGTTATATTGATGATTGAATATGCATCATAATTTGTAATTAATTAAGCCCTGATGATGATCTAAAAATAGGTCGAAATCTTGACAATAATTGTTGTAATTCAATTATTGAATTTGTATTATCCAGAACATATCGAGTCCGGATTATTTATGCGTAAAAAAGATCGATACATCGAACTCTTTAACCAATAATAATTTATAAAGATTTCAGTTAAATATTATAATATATGTATAACCATAGATTAAAATTAAGCATTATGTTCACAATTTATATATCGGTTCCATAAAATTCTCAATTGAGTAGATTCTTTTCCGACTAGAGTATTGAATATTTTCAAAGATTAGTAGAACAAGGAAACAAAACACGCAACAAAGACTACAAAGACTAGCGTGTCTGAATATCACTGGGGTAAGCATACTTGCCCCAACCAACTACAGCAATAGAAACCGCACTCGAGCTTCTCGTATATATTTATGTAAGAGGTGGCTTTTGCGAGTGCCAACAGACCCTGAGATGAAATGGAATAAATCCAGATCTAAGGAGGAGACACCACAAAATTCTAGAAAGAATTAAAATAAATGAGATCATAACAGAGAACAAAACGAGGGAAAATTCAACTTTGATAGATCCTTCCAAGCTGTCATAAATAGTAGAGACCTTTGTAAGACAGGTTACCCCTTGTTTCATGAAAGGGCCTTATATGGTACACAGATGGAAGATGGACTTGTACGGCAAAAGGCCCGAACTACTAACTACGTAGCAAAGCCCAATAGCAATTTTTCAAGCTGTGATCCATGCAATAAACTTTATGCCCAGGAGTTAATAAAGAAAAATATCAAAGGTCACAGATTTACATACTCTCAAACAGTCAGGCAGTTAGCTGTAACTCCACTAAGTGCGTATGCATTCAACACTAAACTTGTCTGAGAGTGCCTAAATGCCTAATGGCTTTAGGAAAACACAACAAGTTTATTTGAAAGTGGGTTCCCGGGCTTGAGGCATATGTGGAAATGAACAGGCTGACCAACTAGTCAAGAAAAGGGCAACCCTCTCACCCATGGGAATGGAACCACAACTAGGTTCACGGGAGTGTGTGCTTATTTTGGTACTGGAAAAATGGCTTGAGAAAGAGAGCCTCAAGCACTGGGCAACAGCTCCAGGTATGAGGCAAATTAAGAGATTTATAAATCTCTCAAAAAAGAAGGCGAAACTACTCCTCTCTCTGAGCAAGCAGGAGTTACGTGAAATTACATGCCTCTATACAGGCCACTGCTTCTTAACTACCACCAAAAGAAGATAGACAAAGTAATAGGAACATGACGACTACAACAGAAGGAACAGCAGGCATCGGTACATAACCTTTATGAATTGAAGAATTAGCCCGGTTATAATCATGAGAGTGCGGAAGAGGCATCGAGGAAAAGTCTCAACTGCACTTTCCAAGGTATGGTTATAAATTATAAGAGTTCAACAATAGATCTACATAGGCTGCAGTAGAGGAAAGGTTTTCTAAAATCATTATTCAACCCTAAACTAAAAAAGGAACAAAAAAGGCAGTTTCAAATTTAATCTATTCTATCTACTATTTGGAAATTTGGGGATCGCGGTTGATGAGAGGTCAGGGTATCCGGCTTCTATTTGTCACGCTTGCGGTTCCGGATTCGAATCCCAGCAACTCATGGGATTTAAATTCAGAATAATACGATAAAACAACCCAAAATGTGGTTTCACACTCAACGGGCGAAGAAAAAAAAAGCTAACGCCTAATAAAATTCGCTGATGACACCTCAGTTCTGTCAGTGAAAACAGTATTGAAGATCTACAAAAAAAAACTGAAAAATATGTACAACCGTAAGGTAGATAGACACAGCATTTGAAAATTAAAATGATTTACACATTACATTTACAAACAGAAAAATCCCAGACAACACAATCAGTATAAACGAGAAAATGGTACCAAAACAAAACACAGTGAAGTATCTAAGTTTGACCCTAATATGTCGTGGTAGCCATTAGCCAAAGACCGATGTAGGATTTCATTGGTATTTTGGCGACATGATTAACACCTAGGCACTCACAAACGAATTGAAGCATCTATGAAGAGAAAACCCCTAAAAATAATTGATTGAGCGTTCAAGAAAGAGGTACCTCTTTACTTACCGCTCCAACAAATTAATATAATTATTATTACCGCATTTTTAACCATTTAGGTAAATTAAGAGAAAGAGTTTACGAGCTGGCAGAAATGTAGTTTAAGGTGGGGTTGAGATGGGAACTTAAGTGTCCGAGCGGATCCTAGTCACGATAGCTCAAACTCAAATGGAGAGTAGCGGCGTATCTAGCCGAAGGTCATGGGTTCGAATCCCGCTCGTGACACTGACATTTTTATCTCAACTAAAAACCTTAATTAATTGAAAGATATTAATTGGTCAAGCGGACCACGAAAACTAGTGAATGTGGTATTAAGGCTGACACCGTATGGTACTAATAAATGAAAGCAAGTGATAGTTTTATGCAAGGCGTGTTAGATTCCTTAAATGATCTTGAGCAGCTTTAAATTAGAAAAAATATAACTGTAAATATATAATGAAAGATACACCTTTAGGCACCTTTCGGAATCGTTGGTTTACTTTTCTAAATTGTAGAGTATTCCTGAGTCATTGTGGTGTCATGAGCCTTTTAAAATAAAATTACGGTCGGACATTAAAACTGTACACACCATCATTTTCTTCCCTCACATATTCGAAAAAATAAGGAGTTTATTTATTTATTATTTTAGTTTTTCTGAGAAATACAATATTTTTTAGAACAATATGTTATACTGTTTGGCTGAAAAATGGGAAGGTGGCTACTGCTAAAATATATGAACTAGTTTATGGAGGGAGTCTCATAAACCTGACCAACCTTAGTACAAAATTAGAGTTATAAAGGAAACTAACGATCAGGAGTAAGTTTGGAAGAATGTGCCAAATGCACGAAGTTAGTGGGTAGAAAGAAAGTGGGAGAGAAAAAAAGGTTTATGAGTGAGCAGAAGCCCTTTGGATGGGCTGTGATCCGGCATTGTCAATTCACAAGGAGGACTTTGAGCTGGAATGAATGTGAACCCGTAACCAGAGTGGCAAAGCTCTTCGAGCCCTTCCAGTCCCGTTACCGCCCCACACTCAGGTCGACCGCTATTGTGCTGGGCCGGAATTCATCTTTTATCTCGCTCCAGTACCTACCGCTTATTATTATTCTTTAGCGACGTCAAAAAAGAAGCTAAACAACGGGCTTTTCCTACAATTTCTATGACCCAAACAGTCCTGCTATTCTTGTATTTAATTTTCTTCTTCAGCTAATTAAGTGAATAAATTGTTTCTGATAATTTATTTCATGCCCTTCGGTGTAGGTCAACGCATTGTGTTCAGAAGAATTTATTTACTTTTTACACGATTTGTAAGGTCATATTAATGTATATAAAACTCGGAGAATGATCTGCGACTAGAACATTACAGAAAGTTGAAAAAGCTTAGGTATAAAAAGTTATGTATGGAAAGCATGTGTTGTCAATCTCTTGCTATTGTTATATTGATTTCTTTAGGTAAGCAATTCGGTGGTTTATGGCATAGTATTATATTTCTGTATGCGTTAGTACTATTTAGTACTAAGTGAGCTTACCCTATTTAATATTGTTTTGCTACTATTGATAATATTGGTATGCCAATCCTTGCTAATTTGGTTTATAAGGTTTCCGCCTTTTTTGCTATCTACAGTGCTGGATCTTTGCGAGATACTCAAAAGCAAGGATAGGATTCTATATGTGTTTGATAACGCAGACCATGTTGAAAAAGCATAGAAGTAAACATCACTAATATTCTTGGTATTAATAAGTTAATTATCATCACTTATTACGTTATCACTTATCATTTTTGTTTTCCTATGGATATTGTAAATATTAAAAAGACAGGTTTTGCGTGCTTAAACATAAATGGTTTTAAGCAAAGATTCTAATTAGTCACATTTTCTAGTTGATAATCTTCTAGGTTAGGTCATCATTAGCCCATTTATCTTTATCAATCTTTTACTATTTTATTACTCACTGTTATATCATTTACAAATTTAAGTTTTATTGGCTAGTGTGACATCTTTTTATTGCTTCTTCAAACACAATGACAAATTTCAAATAAATTAAGGGTTTCTCCACAAATATACTCACCCATAATATTAATATATTATATGTTGCATTAAATGTTATCATTAAGATAGTAATATGTTGTAAAGTACAGCACTATTTAGGATAAAGTCCGTAACAATATTAAAGCGCTATTTAATCAAATAGCCAATTTAATGATATATTGTCATTATAATAAAATAAGTCACAATCCGGCATAAAAAATGTATTTTATGCGCCTTTACCAATAAAAAGAGAAACGCATATTTTACCATCTTTAATATCTACATTGGATTGAAGCAAGAGGAAAATGATGCAATATTTGTGGCCTGACAATTTGATTTTGTTTTCTTCCAGTCAAAACTAAGTTACGGCTTTTGCCCTCCTGTTTCCTGGCAGGAATTACTTTTTTTAATTAAATTAATTATACTTTTTAACTTAGGACTCGGTTGAGATGAAAACGCTTATGTCACGAGCGAGATTCGAACCCACGACCTTCGGCTCAATACGCCACTGCTCTAACCGCTTAAGCTATCGTGACTTCCATCCACGTCATCCCAACCTACAAACTTTCGAATTTACTCTCTTTTTGCTGTATTTTCAAGTATCGTGCTATCAAGATTCGATTCTCGGCCACGAAATGGCCACGAGTAGCTGTTAGTAAAGAAAGCACTTCTGTAATTATTATATTAATCCATATATGTATTTAGTAGTTATAATTGACCATGACATAATTTAATAACATAACAAATACAAGTTTCAGAAAAACAGTTTCTTTGTCGTGCTTACGTTTCGATTTTTATTCAGGTCATCTTCAGGGCCTGGGATATACGAACATTGTTTAAATTTAAGAAAAACATGTAGTATGTGGAAACAAGTGAATTTATACAATGCAAATATGCAAATATATATATATGTATTTCTACTCACTCAAAGTGTTTGTTTTCTGCGTAATTGTGCCATTCTTGCGTGAAATGTTGAGAGTGCCAGTGAGATTATATAAACATAAAACAGCAATATCTCACTGGCACTCTCAACACGACACGCAAGAATGGCACAATTACGCAGAAAACAAATACCTTGAGTGAGTAGAAATACTTTGATTGAAAAAAAAATTTACATTGTATAAATTCACATTTTTTTACAACCTACATGTTTTTGTTAAATTTAAACAATGTTCGTAAATCCTAGGCCTTGAAGATGATCTCAATAAAGAGCGTAACTTTGGCATGATAAAGAAAATGTTTTTCTGAAACCTACATCACACCAGACCGCATAGCACGATTTCTGAATAATCATCGACAAACGGTCATTTTTTTTATCTAAGTTCTTGGTTCAGATGAAAAATCTAGTCTCACGAGCGGGACACTAGCGGCATCCCGACAAGATTGTATAATTTTTTTAAAATATATTTTTTTACGAATGGTTCACAAAAGGCAGAGGTCATTCGATTCGAACCCGGGACCTTTACCTTACAGTGATGAGTGCCGTGTCAACGCCTAAACCGGCCACCGACGCTCCTGAGATTGTATAATTAATTTATACGTATTTATTATGTTAAACGTAGGTATAACTCACATGAACGTTTGAACACTTTTTTTAAATTTTATATCTTTTTTCATCCAAAATTGTGCTTTTTTAAATTTTCCATTTTATGAGGCAATTTAACTAAACAAATTATAATTTTTTCTCAGGCAGTTTTTCTCAAGTTTTTCTCAACTCTCAATTTCGACTTGTTTTTATATTGGTAATGATTTTGTTCATAACAATTTCAAATTTCTGTGGCCGCTACGGAGCTAATCAATGTATGGTATTGGTCCGTTATCTTAGATCAAAAGTATAATTAATTTAAATAATTAATAGTTTCAAATATGGTTGTTAAATAAATATATTTATTTTTTATTTTAGTCACAATCGGTGGAAAAGTTTTTCATTTATATTTCCATAGATCTGATAAACCGTGTTTTTTTCATAGTTTTAGTTAAATTTTTATCGAGGTTACATACTGTTTTTTGAATTCATGTTAGTCAGCAATTTTCAATAATTCTATGTAATTTTTGAACAATGATCGATACGATCTTTTATTTGTATTTTCGGCTTTGCATCAGTTTTTGATTGACTCGGCCAAATAAATGATAGTCAATCCGTTCAAAAGGGATAGGCTAAACCTGAATGACTCTCCGGTATTGCTGGACGTTGACGATGATAGAACGAGTCTGAGAAACGGGGGCGTAACCCACCAATCAAACCGGACTTGTGACACCCTCCATCCAAGCCAATCCGTTAATCGTTTATCTTGACGTCAAATAAAAATTAATTGTGAAAGTAATTATTGGCTTAAAATAAGAACGTATCTAGTGATTTAATTTCTAGCGTATTTTAATCTATATAAGGTCACTTATATCACAGAATTCTGCCAGACAAATTTTGTCATTTAAATGGAAAGGTACATTTTTGCATAATTCAAAAGCGTCTTTTCACAGCAACATAAAAAAGAAACTTTTTGCAAGTTGTTTAAAGTTGAATTTGGCGTTAGGCAAGGCTGTCCTAAAGTCTTTTATTGATCGCTTTATTCTTAGACAACCTTTAAGTGTTGGATTGCGGTATTAAATTTATTAATAATATCATATAAATTCTGCTTCTCCCGGATAATTTTTAATGATTCCATGGAGTACTTATGCACTTAAAAGAAATATTAAGTCGGTGGAAGCTTACTGCTCACAGTGGAACTTGACAGTAAACCTTTAAAAGAGAGAAATATTAGTATGTAGGAGTTTGATTAAACATTAGTGATTAGTGCTATTTTCAAGAGGAACGGATCACCGTTGTAAGTGAATATAAATATTTAGGTGCAGTCTTGTCTTGTTCAAACATTTAAAGGAAAAAGCGTCTGCAGCAAGATTAATACTTAATATGACTTGGGGTCGCTGATCAAACATATTCTCAATTAAATTCGGTGGGTTGAACGCTTTTTGATAGATGGTATGAAAGATTTCAACAGTATGACTATAGAAAAGGTTCAGGGGGGTTTTTTTACATGAAAGTTTTTTACTGCCAAATTTAGTGTCTAACTTTATCTTATATCTTAAAACTTCCGCAGAGCTGATTTTTATTTTTACTTTGAAACTTAATTTTTCGTACATATGCGGAAAACTTGCTTTCTGCCTAGAGCAAGATAAACCAAACTTACAGCCTCTGAGCTTGTCAATTATAAAGTTTCCTGGTATTTATTACGACGTTCTTTGGTGAAAAATAGAGGCCGTTCACACCTCCCACCCATGTTAAGATATCCGCGGTTGGCCTACTTTGTTAGATCTACCGAGGGCTCAACACCGTTACGAATGTTTAGATTTGGCCAAATCTTGTATATTTCTTTATCTAATTGGGACGTTACCGATCATTTTGGTCTGCCTATCCTCTCTTATCAATCAGAAGCGTTTCAGCATTCCGCCATCTTCAGGGATCGCGATTGTATTTTGTTAACAATTTTTTTTATATTCCTTCCTTTATAATGTATTGTTGTATTAATAACTGTTATGTTTCTATTATCCGCTGTAGTAATTCATCACCCTTTTGTTAATTCATCACTTATTGTTTTGTTGACCCTTACTTAGTACCGTTTCATTGTTCATAACAGTTTTATTTAAATTTCTTTAAACCGTTTTTACAATGGTGCGTGGTATAACCGGATGGAGGTTAAATTTATGATATAAAATAAACAGGTGTTAGATCTCGTCTACTAAAATTTAATTCTCATTTGCATCGTTCATTTCATTCAATCGTAATACAAGAACTTGTTCATATTTGATTTTCAAAGTTCAGGCGGAAGGCCAATACTATATTTTAGTATTATTCAAAAGTAACCGATTGTTTTCTTTCGAATTGGCATTATTAATAACTTTTACTATAGAATATACAAAAATCAAAAAGAATCATACCACAAATTTGAATTGTTCCTATAGTATAAGCCATGGTTTTCCACCTACCTATTTTTCTACCTATAATTTCTCTCAAATTTGCCTTATCGTTGATGTTTAATATAGAATATAAAAAATATATATAAAATGCGTATCTGAATTATTCGTACAGTGTAAGCCCCTGTTTTATACCACTTTTCCCAAACTTTCAGCCAGCATTTGAAAATAAATATTCCAGGAAAGCTCGAAAAAGGAGAAGTTTCTTACAAATTGGCCTTTCCCTTATGTTTAATATATATTATAAAAAATACCTATAAACTGCGTATATGAATTATTGGTCTGTACAATGAGCCATTATTTTCACCACTTTTCACAAACTTTCAGCCAGCATTTGGAAATAAATATTCGTGGAAAGCTTGAAGAACGAGAATATACCTTTAAATTGGCCTTATCCCTAATTTTGAATCGAGGATATAAAATATATATAGATAAACTGCCAATATCAATTATCCCAACTGCATAAGCCATTGTTTTCTACCACATTTACCAATCTTACAGCCAGAATTTGAATATTTCGTGACCAAACGTTGCCTTTGGTTATGATAGAAGAACAAAAAACGTCTCATTTAATCTTCATAGTATTCGTAGTACTTTAACAATAAAATTTAGACAATTGCTAAATGTTATATGAGTTTTATATAATTTGGTGTGCCTATCCTCGTTGGTATGTCAAACGCGTTTTGGCAGTTCATCATCCTCAGTGTGTCTTTGTGAATTTTGTCTTTTTATATGGGCTGAGCGGTGGTGTGAATTGTTTAGGTTGATTAGGTCTGTTTTTAAATGTCCCAGTAGGTCTTTGTGATCGTCAGTCTTTTTCTTTTTAATTGTATAGAGTTTAAGTTTTTAGTTGTATAGAGTTTAGGACATAAATGAGGGGTGTAAACTGATACTAATTCGTTTGTTTTTCAGTTTTTAGTGTGTATGTTCTTTGTCTTTTAGCAGGTACTTTCACGCTGGTCTGTATTAGGTTGCATGGTTTTATGTGAGATAAGTCGCATAGTTAGATTTTCCGTCATTGTTCCCACCCTTCACGACCATATAAAACAGATGCATCAGAGAATTACACAGACACACTGAAGATGAACGGATGAACTCTCAAAATGGCTTTATAGTCAGATCTCCCTTAAAAAAATTTGTTTAATTTAAGCCAAAATAACTCCGATATATTGTCATCAAACGATCTAAGATAGTTGTTTAAAATTAGAATATCTTAAATTCCATTAAATTAAATTTGTCTTGTATATAAATTCATGCTAGAATTGTACATGTAATGTGCCTAATTTGAGACAAATAAATAACAACCCATGGAATATTTATACACGACTTTCGGTCAGTATCATTATAGAATATCCCTGTTGTTTGATACCATTTGATTTATTAAAGAAAAGTGTGAAGTAAAAAAAGTTAATAATAATAATGTTATTATTAATGGTTTGTGAACACCTAGGTGGTGATATAGTTTTTATACTGGCGAATATTGGGCTACAGAGTGATTCTGGATGGTGTTGTAATCTGATGAGTGCCATCGGGGACGGCGATAAAAACTGTTAGGGGTCCCCTCTGGCAATATTGCGGAGCTATTGCACAGTATTACTCCATAGGTTGTAAATTCTCTCGGCCTGTATTATTGCAGGGGTTAGGAGCGTGCAGACATCTCTCAGTTTAACAGCTGAACGGTGAGAGTAAGCATCTCATATTCTCGACACGGATTTTGTACTCCTTTAGCTCAACACTTCCTTACTCTCTTTGATTAAATTACGCACAATAGGGATTTTTTTTATTTAAAAAGGTTAACTTTTTTGATAATGAATACAATAGGACCTGATATTTCGATTTAGATAGTATAATTTGATCTGTACAATTTTTTTAATAATAAGCTATGCTTAAACAAGTGTTAATTACATGTGAGATAACTAATTAATGTTATTTTTTATATTAAAAATCACGGCTAAGGTGATTTTGATAGAAAATAAACTGTTCCTTCGTCAAGTTTTCAAGGAATGTGTTATCTTCATCAAGACTATTATTGATAATTTACAAGGTTAACAAATATTAATGTCCATTTGCAATGTTGAAACTTGTGGGTCCGAGCATAATAAAATTAACAATTGAATTTTCACTGAACGAGATTAAGCACCCTTCCGTTCTATCAAGTCTTAATTCACTCAACAAGTGCACGCTACGGTTTTTTCTAATAAAAAATAAAAAATCGTCTGCCTATGACAGGAGAAGCTATAAATTTTATTAATGTACGCCAGTTATTTTCAGGAAGAACTTTTATTTTTTAATTGTATTTATGATATATTTTACTTCTGATTTGGTCAATTTTTCTCTATTTAGACACGAGAAATTAAACTGTGTTTTATTATGCTCGGACCCACAAGTTTCACCATTGCAAATGGACGTTAATATTTGTTGACCTGTAAATTATCAATAATAGTCTTGATGAAGATAACACATTCCTTGGAAACTTGACGAAGGAACAGTTTATTTTCTATCACAATCACCTTAGCCGTAATTTTTAATATAAAATTCTCGCGGCTTGAAAAAGCTCAATGTAAATAAAGTGGAAGATTAGCTGAAGATCCATTAGATATTCATAACAAATTGCTAAGGGTTATTGGAAAGAAATAGACTGAGGAAAAAGAAATTAATCGAGGTGTTCGACAGAGATGTGGTTTATCAAAAGTTTGGTTTACTTTCGACATTGCCAATATGGTCGGTCAATATCAACTACACACCTGGCCTATTCATGTATCGAAATGGCCCCATTTTCTTCTGTTTGCAGAAATACAGGTCGTTATAGAAAGAACAGAAAATATTTTCCGTGCGCGCTTTTCCTTCTCAAACAGGTTTGGAAAGGGCATTATTTGAAAATTACCTCCAGCAAACCTAAGTAATGGCCTTGAACGTGAAGTCGCAGAGCGATTAAAAATAATCATTAATATCAGAGTAGGGAAGCAGGTGTCGCACTTTACTGTCTTAGACTGCGATCTGAGCTATGATGTTAAACTATGTCGTAGCCACAAAAGTTGGACGGTTCCAGAAAGCGGGTGGCACCATTTACCGACCTTCGGAGATAATGGCACTAATGGATACTGTGTTCAAGGTTTGGGAAGGGCATTATTTGAAAATTACCTCCAGCAAACCTAAGTAACGGCCTTGAAAGTGAAGTCGCAGAGCGATTAAAAATAATCATTAATATCAGAGTAGGGAAGCAGGTGTCGCACTTTACTGTCTTAGACTGCGATCTGAGCTATGATGTTAAACATGTCGTAGCCACAAAAGTTGGATGGTTCCAGAAAGCGGGTGGCACCATTTACCGACCTTCGGAGATAATGGCACTAATGGAAACTGTGTTCAAGGTTTGGAAAGGGCATTATTTGAAAATTACCTCCGGCAAACCTAAGTAATGGCCTTGAAAGTGAAGTCCCAGAGCCATTAAAAATCGCCATTAATATCAGAATAGGGAACCAGGTGTCGCACTTTACCATCTTAGACTGCAATCTGAGCTATGATGGAAAACTATGTCGTAACCGCAAAGGTTGGACGGTTCCAGAAATTGGGTGGCATCATTTACCGACCTTCTGGGATAATGGCACTAATGGAAACCATGTTCAAGCTTTAGAAGTGATGGCAACCATAGTGTTGACACATGGAAGCCATCATGGACTCAAACGCAGCGTGGAGAGCAACAAATCTAAGAAACAGAGAAAGTCCGTACGGAGGGCCAAGGGAGGTATTCAGAAGGGCCGGATCCATAATAATGTTATAAGATAGTAGCTGAGAATTTGTATTTGAGAAATGAAAAAAAAGAAGAAAAATTGTTAAAGTAATGGCAACCGGGATGTTGTCTATATACTGAGGAGCAAACCTTATCCCAAGCCATCAGAAGATTAAAAAGAAGACCTCCGAGGACAATTGGAATAGCTTACAAGTGCATTAAAATAATATATAGTAATTCATTTACGTTTTTTAGTGGTCAATTGACCAAGTTAAATTTTTCAAATAATTATTCTTTCCATCTAGGTTAAAAAATCAGTGTCACGAGCGGGATTCGAACACACGACCTTCGGGTAAATACCACTTGAGCTATCGTGACTTCCATCCTCTCGGACACCAACTTTCCATCTCAACCTACAACCGTTCGAACCTTCCCTCTTTTTGCCATTTTCAGTATAAGTATGGCAATATATAGTATACATATTATACTAAAAATATGTATTTGTTTCATTCTACCATTTACAGAGTTCGCCCTTACTTTTGCATTAATAGCACGTAGTACGTGTTGTAGCTCTGTACAGATTGTCGAAAACAGGAAACACCAACCTTTTCGGAATTCCTTGGACCTGTGTATGTTTATATAAATTATTCGTATATAACATTAAACTTTTTCAAAGAAAGGTTAATCCTTTTAAATTAACATATGAAAAGAACCCCTGCTATCTCTATTTAGATCTTACGATTTACGCTTTGGAAGTTTGTGTTAAGAAGTTTGAAAGTTGTTAGACAAGCTATCATGTTGAAACAATTTACGCATTCTAAAAGTTTTTCCAAGTTGAGAAAGTTATTTTAATAAATTTAATAATACATTTTACACAAATACTATTTTTATTGGATGATATAAACTATATAAATATCTAAAGATGAGTATCGTATGTGTGCGGATCTTGCTCTGAAGAGGCGAAGTTTTTTTTAAAGAAAATTGTGACAAATGAAGATTAATACCTCACATTCAAATTTCGGTTATGACGAATGGTTTGTCTGCTTTTGATCATATATCATGATACGGTTTGAGTAAATACACTGCGCATACGCATTATTCGAGATAGACGTTAAAAGCCGCTGTAGTTAAACCGTTCTTTATAAATTAAGCCTTCTTAACCGGCCGGAATATATAAATAAACGAACATAAGGGTGAAAAACGGGATAAAGAAAAAACTGCTATGATTTAATAAATTAAAGAATTTAGAATTTGAAGAACTGAAAGCGTCTTTAACCAGGAATAATGATCACACCGCAGTTGCAGCTTTGAAGTGTTTCACATAATTCAAACTATTTCAACTACTAACGGGGCAACTAAAGAATTGTAGTCTTTGACTGGAGTTCGAAAAATACTTGTTACCAATCATTTTATTTATACTTCATTTCAAAGGAACGACACAACAGAGCGATAAGCGTCACGTTCATTAAGCATACATTTAGTAGAACGGAGCGTAATTTAAAGTACAGCGCCAGGGAATCGTGCTCAGGGAGATAAAAAGTGGAAATTCGTAATAATCTTTTATCGACTGTGACCCTTCGAGGGGTTGAGGTCCTGCGCGCGCATCCTTAAAGGATTGTTTGCGATTCTACAATCTGCCCGATTAAATTGTGTCACCTCGTAAAAATTATTGTAATTATGTGGCTTTTAAAAAACAACTTTTTTGTGTCATTCTCAGAGTTTTGTTTTATAGGCAACGAATCGATAGAAAATTGTCTCTCGCAAGACACCTTTCTTGAAAATAATTTATTGTTTTGTTTATGTTTGTCTTTCACCAGACACATCTGTTTAGCTAAATTTTTGTTAATTGAATTGAAATATTTAAAAAGTCTATCAATTTCAATTTAAATACCCCAGTTAAAGTAACATCAAAGATGCTTTTCACAATGAAATCAATGAACAACATTTTACTCTATTTTAATTAGTTTTTTTAACAATTGTTAGTTTAATTTTAGTATATTTAATTGAAATATTTAAAAAGCGTACTAATTTAAAATTGAACTCCGTTTTAATTTAAAATTCTAGCTTCCCTTTACAATCAATGTACGATCATAACTCGGCAAATACTTTTTCCCAAGAAGTAATCACGTCAACGTCATCAAACAACACTCTTTAAAAAAATATTGCGTTATCGAAATCATTGCAATATGTTGCTAGATGGTATATGTAGATGCATTTTAATCAGGTTGGACTGCGTCCTTTGAGAGCTATTGTATCCTCCGTTCTGTGCTCATAGCACACCGGTGAGTACTTGTTCATCAAGGAACTTGATTAGTAGGCCCGTTCTCAGAATTTGCTGCTAACAAAGACGTAGACAAAATATGCTTTCCAAAAGACTGTCTTAGTATTATACACCAACTCCAAAACTTTATAAAAAACAAACATGAGGTGTGAATACCTCATAATTGCGGTTAACAAGAAAATACACAAATTAACTATAAAAAATAAAATAAAATCTAGCCCTGTGTTTGGTGAGAGGTCACACAGCAGTACTGTATAATGTGGCAGCAGATAAGTTGGCAAAGTCCGCACCGATAGGCAGCACTCTGCTCCATCCAACCTCACAAAATATACTACGAAAAAACATATCCACCGTCAGATCATAGGCAAATGGAAATCAGACTGTAAGACTTCGGAAGTACGTAAATACTACCAAACACTTCTTCCCGCTTTCAAAAATAAACCATGTTTTGCTAAGGTGGCAAAACAAAAATATTTGATGCTACTGTAATGCGGCTTATGACCGGACACGGTATATGTGGGGCCTATCTCCACAAAAGAGATTAGCTTACAGTATTACAAAAGCTTAGACCAACCGCAAATTGTATGGAATGCGATGAGGTTGAAATTCTGCGACACAGAGCTTCTCTGGGAGAATCATGCCTCAGTTGGAGAGCATGTATCACGCAATCTCTAAGTCTTCAATAGAGCATCAATTAAACTTAGATATATTACTAGCATCAGAAGTCGAGTACCTTATTAAATTTATAATGCAGTGCGATATCAAGTGTGAATATTTATTATTAATACTTATTTATTTGTGTTTATTTTTTTATTTCTTCTATTTATTGAAAATATTAAAATTTTCAATCTAATGGCCAATAAAAAATCTTACAAAAATGTTTCAATGAGATATCGATGGCATTTATATTTCATAAAGTCAACAAAAATTTTTTTATAAATATTCAATCGTTTTTTTATAATTAAAATTTTAGATAACGAAAGTTTACTTGTTCTTCCTGTTATTTTACTTTATTAAAAACTTGACTCATTTTATTTACTTGTGTCCTTGTTTCTTGGTTAGTGTATTTTTCTTACCAACTGTATTGAACATAAACACAATAAAATATAATTTTTAATTTTCATCCAGGTGAAGAATGAAGAATCAGTATGTATGTACGTATGTATGTGTGTGTACGTACGTACGTATGTTTGTATGTATGGATGCCAAGCTTTCGACCTAGTTTAAAATCATCATCAGGGAAAACAATCTTAAAGATGTCTACAAATTGACATAATTAAGTTATTAGTAGTGGTAATGGTAATGAGGATACTAGGAGGCAGAGTTAGTGCTTCCCAGGCACTGCAGCCTTCTGGCTTATGTACCTTCTTAGTTCCGACTTCAGTGCACTCTGAGCAGTATCAAGTCATTGACTATCCCTGCTATAATTTCATTCCCTAGATTTTTTCTATATGGTAGGTTAAATCTCCATTGAGCCGTTGCTTCCCATTCGAAGATGATATGGGTGGCAGTTTCCTTCTCCTCATTGCATAATCTGCAGTTGGGATCATCGTAGTATATGCCCATGTTGTGCATTCAGACACCAGTGACAGGTTAATAGTTTTTATCCACTTCCGCTTTTGTTTTGCTTGGATGCATTCTGCAATGAAGCGTATTTTATATTTGTTTTTGTTATATCAGGTATAGGTATATATATATAAGTATAGGTTTGGGGCCCATTTATGATCTTGCAGACCCTTCTCTCGCCAGGGTATCTGCTTTTTCCTTACCCAAAATTCCTTTTTGCCCTGGCACACGAGATTCGAACCCACGACCTTCGGCTAAATACGCCGCTGCTCTACCACTTGAGCTATATTGACCTCGATCCACTCGGGCAGCAACTTCCCATCTTAATTGTTCCTCTTTTTTGCCATTTTTGTTGAGATGGGACCACGAACTGTAATGGATTTAAATATCAAAACCTTTATATTTCGAGACCTTTCCTAGTCTCATCCATATTTTTGTTTCGGGCAGAGTGCCGCTAGAAACTCCTGACAGTTTTTTTGCACTTAGGTGATATCGCAGGAAATAAATCAAATTCTATCTTACAAGTCAGTTTTACAATTCACTCGGTCGAAAAGTTGGTTTTGGAATAGAGGTTGAGATAGGTTGGTAAACGTCATAAAAAATTCTATGCAAACTTGCTCATTCACTAAGGTAACATAATAAGGTTTAACAATAGATACTATACTTGATTTATACCTGGCCTATTTTTTTTCGGTTGAGAGTATAAGCGTACTCGAACTTACAGTTAAAAACGACCTGAATGCACCCTTTATTTTATAATTTTAGTCGTTTATTCGAACTGATTTTGTTTGCTCTTTGTGCAACACTGTCAATAAAAGAAATTCCGGTTCGGAAAAACAGTACTGCAGGTAAACATAAACCAGTATAAAATTCGAAGTGTAGATTCAGCTGACAGCTTTATATTCAGTACACGAGAAAAATAGATTAACATTGCAAATGAATGCAACTTCAGTAGAATGTTATTGACGTTTGAGTTCAATCGACCCAGATAATTCTGAAATGCCTGGCTGTATTTCTGACAGAAAATTGAATGTTTTTAGCACTCAACATCACCAAAGTTTGTAAACATGGTGGAATATTGTGAACTGTGATAACGTCAATACCATTAACGTAATCAATGATTGACATTGGATATTTTAATATGTAAATACAAAAATATTGTAATAAATTGTTTAATTTATTTTCTAAAAATATGCAAGACATGAGTTTTGTTCTGAAATGTCGTCAAGTCAAATTAAAAGTTTCCTAAGCTACAAGTTTGATGCATACCGACACTAATAACTATAATAATAATGCCAAGGGCTCAGTATAATTGTATCTGTTTAACGAGGTTTTGAGTGTTTCAATCTAGCTTAAAGTTCGTTTACTACCCAAAGGGCTGTTTATAATCTAGAATATGGCAAAAGGTAAATACGTAATTACAAATCGCGACAGGCTAATTTTGCAACTATAATTATTTCCCGCGGTGACGCCCTTTCTATTTTATCTTTGGGAGGATAATCACGTTGACACATTAAATAGACTAGATCAAACGTTGAAACGTGAAATAGGAAAATACATAAATTACAGTAATTAATTTTTTTTAAACAAATGTTATTACAGTAATAATGCCTGTTTTAGCATAAAACAATTTTGACGTGATGGAATGTTATTTTCCTCAAATGACTGATTACATCATGCATCGCACAAAACCCAGCCTTCCAAAATTTACAACTTTACATACTGTCAATAAGCAAAACACTAAGTCAGTTTTTAGGATGGTGGATATTATAACCCGACAAATGCAATAATATTGATTTAAACTAATTACAAGAGAATAAATGAATAATTGAAAAAGTGGTTTTCACTGAAGATAACAAAGACCACGACCGCGATGACAATCTTTTTATCATTATCATTATTCATCTCAACATTGATCTATTGTAATGTTATTGGTACTGTATTACTTCATTTTCGATTCCAAAACATGGATTTTCGTAGTTTTAATATTTAATCATTTTATGCGCAACTAACATTTGCTACAAGTAACATTAGACTTTCTACTATAAAAATTACACTGCTGAATTACAAAACTACTCAATCAAATAAAACTCATGTTAATGTTAATGCTAATGGGCAGGCAGTTTCAATGCAAGCATCAGTCAGTTAATACCGGGAATTTCTAATTTATGTGCTCGCCAAAGGTAAGTCTCAAGTCGTGGTTCAGGAAAAGCGGGTTGAGCAATATAGTAAATTTGACCCGGGTGAAAAAAGGTAACAAATGGATCAAAAGAACTGGAAATATTCTATGTCATCATGGGTGAACGTAGAGTAGTAAAAAGTAGAAATCTGCAAGAGAAAAATCATATCTCATCAAACATATTTTTACACTCTACCTGGTGTTACAGAGTCCAAAAACAGAAAGAACAACCCTGTTGTTGATGAACAGTGGAGGGCAACACTGCTTTTGCAATGTGAACCTACCCTGAGTACATTTTTCTTCATTTAGTCTTGAACTCCACTTTTTGAACCAGTCTTCGATAAACTCAATGTATTGGACGAAGCTTGGGTAAGTAGGTCAGCAGTATAAATGATATATAGGATTGGACCAAGAATGCTCCCTTGTGGGACGCCGGCTTGTATCTATCTGTATTCCGAGAATTCGTTGCCACTCTCTGATTGTTATTATTCTTTTAAAAAATTTGTGTGAAGGAACTTGGTAGATATTTCGTTTATCTTTTCACAATGTGTAATCTATGGAATTTTTGCGATGCTGGCCTATCAGAGTACACACAATAATATAACTCTTACTAAGGTTGGGCAACAAAAGGATATTAACCATGTTATTAACTATTCACTATTTTTCGTGGTCCGTTTGACCAATTAATATCATTCAATTAATTAAGGTTTTAAGTTGAGATAAAAAAGTCAGTGTCACGAGCGGGATTCGAACATACGACCTTCGGCTTGATAAGCCGCTACTCTACCACTTGAGCTATGTCACGATAGCTCAAATGGTAGAGTAGCGGCTTATCAAGCCGAAGGTCGTGGGTTCGAATCCCGCTCGTGACACTGACGTTTTTATCTAAACTTAAAACCTTAATTAATTGAATGTTATTAACTATGACAAACTTCCTAATTATAATAACAGATATTACATTTCTTTGGTAATTAGATCCTGTGGTATATTTGTCAGTATATTCAATCATCAATATAATATAAAACACTTATGCCTAGTCCTTTTGCATGGCAGTGCAAAAGTAAAACGAAAAGTTCCTAAGCGTTTTATCTCATAAATGAATCTCTTATTTATTTCATTTTAAGATTTCCTATCTAATGAATGATTCCTAAGAAGTTATCGCATAATAAGTAATTATAAAAAAATGCATTGTGGTTTTTATAGGTTTATAAATAGTCTTTAAAATAATTTGTGTTTTAGTACTGTTTCCGACCTCCAATTTAGATTCCGACCAAAACATTCAATATTATACCAAATTCACCGAGAAAAGATGGAATAGAAAAAATATTTTCAGAAAAACTATTTTGTTCTATTCTCTTCTTAGATTTTTCACAGGCTTGTGACAAAGTCTGGCTCGAAGGCCTTACTATTAAAATAAGAAGGAGGCTTCGAAAGAAGAATAGTTGATATTACCCATTGTTCGCGCCAAAAATCGCGAATTGTAATTGTTTATTTTGTTTCCGAAATGCCGCTAATCTAGAATTTATCCTGCTCTTTCCCTCCCCACAATCCTGTCCTGTTGCTGCCTAGTCCTGTTCGCTTCCGTCTCGTTCTCCATACAGTCCACTATTAATTAGCCTCCAAGAGGGATTTTCGTTTAGTTTTCTTTCAGTTTTTCTCTTATTTTCAAGAAGCATTTTTTTTCGTTTTGTTAATTATCGCGTTCAAAATAACGCGCATCCTTAATGCGACACATCATACAGGGTTCGGACGGAGCCCCGAAGGTAATTAATAGACTAGGATTCTGTTTTATCTTTGGCCAGAGTTATTGCAGGTTCTAGATATTAAACGGCTCTCCCCCCTGGTTGTCGAGAAAATCAAGCCACATTTAACAAGTTAGTATTTTATTTTATTTTGTATTTTATTTTATTCAGTATTTTTATTTTATTTAATTTTATTTTTATTGCGACCGACCAGCGCGTGCACACCCATATTATTATATTACAGCGGATATTATCACATTCTACACAGATGTTTTACAGTCAGACAATCAGATCAATATTTCAGAGTACAAATTTTATTTTCAGGAGTGCCCCAGGGAAGCATGCCAGGTACAATATTACTCTTGATATATATGTGTGATTTAACCATCATTCCAAAAACCCTAAAACGGTTTGCAATTTATCACACTGGGCAAAAACGTAGATTGGTGCTCAATCAATTTAAATAGGTATATATATAAATATGTGTCCCAATTAAAAAATTAAATCATATTCCGTTTGTTACCACCGGTTGATCATACAATCCAGAGATGCGGCTAAATATCGATCTAATTACACAAACTAAGAATCAAAGGACACGTGAAGATACAAAGGACAGATATAGGTTTAATGTATGGACTAACCAGTATAAATATAATGGTTCGTAAGTATTAAATCTAACGTGGTAAATATGGTATTGATTATGTGATTATACCAAATTAAGAAATACAATAAAAAATAATACAAAAACTCCAAAATAATATTTTGGGTAACATATTCTATGAACCAAGGTATGTAAGAAATAAGGACGTGCATAGTGATCTTAGTGTCCTAGAAGTCGAGGTAGAAATCCGAAATTTTGTGGCGAAACGAAATACCAATAATCTGGCTTCTAGCTCCCGAAAAGTTATTACAGAGTGTGAGAAGATTAGTCTCTAGATATCAGATAAAGTACAGCTATAAATATAGTTGGTTGACGAACAATTCCAAAAAGAGATAAAATATGTTTTTTTTGTTTTGTTTTTGTTTAGAGTTTTTTATAACTTGTATGTTGTGTTTTTGCTGTTTGTAAATTATCTTGTGAATTATTTTATAGAACTGGCGGGTAAAACCGAGTAGACCGAGTAGAGAACCGTCGACGCTGGGCATTTACATATATATAGCCGAAGGCGCACATCCTAGGCTATTATCAAGCCGGGAAGAAAATACTTCTCGGATTCGCCCAAATGAGAATAAAAGACTGTCGCGAGCAGTTAGAAGAGTGTGGAAGTGGGAGAGGAAGGAACATTTACCGTCGAAATGAAGTCCCGGTGCAGGGCTATCGGCCTCCCTAATGGCGTTCATTTGCACACAATTTCCCATTTTCCATCCGAAACTTTTCCCTTGTTTTCTTTTTCCTCTTCGCAATGAAGGTATACCTGCGTTGTTAACTCACTGTCTTGATTGTTTTGTTACAGAAGACATTACGTTAATTTTATTCACGTGCGTAACGGCCGGTAATAAACTCGGCTCAATTCGACCATTAGTGGTAATTAGTGAATCGAAATTGACTTTAGTCTCCAACGCCCACACCGGAAATACATGCGTTTTTGTTACTAAGTGCTAAATAACATTCAACCTTGGAGTTGGTTACGAAGAAGGATCAAAAGCACGAACTAGGTCGGCGCCTATAACGTCAGAAGCGAGAGAAGAAAAAACACGATATTTACGTACCTTTAAACTTTAAGATTATCTAAACCTCCAATAGAAAAACAATGGGTTTTATTTAGTAAAACGATCAGTCGTTATTCTGGTAAAATAGTAATTACTGTTTTTATGCAAAGTCGTGCCCACGATATTCTCCAAAACAGAAATAACGATGACACGTTTTTATAAACATGCTTATGTCAGTACATATTCTCATAATGTGCCATTTTAGTTATTTATTTTATACAGGGTATCATCAGTACATCGGCTTTTGTTAATTCGAATGGCTTGATAATACGAACTCCTCAGCAGGTCACTGGTAAATCGAAAAATTCTGTATTTTGATACAATTAATTAGGTTTTTAGTTGAGATAAAAAAGTCAATGGCACGAGCGGGATTCGAACCCACGATCTTCGGCTAGATAGCCGCTGCTCTACCACTTGAGCTATCGTGACCTCGATCCACTCGGACACCAACTTCCCATCTCAACCCCACCTTTTGAATGTTCCCTCCTTTTTGCCGAATCCCGCTCGTGCCATTGACTTTTTTATCTCAACTAAAAACCTTAATTAATTGTAATATATTAATTGGTCAAGCGGACCACGAAATTAGTGAATTTTACACTTGGTAATACGAAATGACGTGACAGGTGCAATTACAACAATACCAACCAATTTTAGATATAATACATATTTTAATAGTAACTTTATTATTTTGCAAATATTACAGGTTTAATATTTCACCACAAAAAATGTATATTATTTATGTAGTTGCATAGATTAATATGTTTTATTTTGTTAAATTAAACACCCCCGACTATCCAAGTCCACGGAGAGGTTCAAACAATGGCAATTTCTACTAGATGTCTATCAATCAATCCAACAAGTCAAACTATATAACTAACTTTCATTTAAAATATTGTATTATCAGTTAAGAAAGTCGATGTTATTTTACATTTCACTCCTGTATATGCTGAATGTATTTGGGTCATCGAGCGAGCCATCCCTTTTCTTTATCCTCCAGGTATAAGGAATATAAGGGATAACGAGGCACAAAGGGAAAGGGCGGTATTCTCAAACTGGCATGGAAACCCTGTTCGTCCCAAACCCTCTTATGCGTAGAAACTGACAGGCTTCTTGATTTAGGCTAGGCCGGCAGCCCGCTACCGAATACATTTTATAGTGATGTATGCTCGCTTGTACGACCAAGAATTTATGCCCTCTCCAATCCGTTGGAATGTCAACCCTCGGGGTTGCTTTAGCAACAAAACAATAGCGTAACTGAATTCTTGATTAACGACGTATTTTTGTGAAAATGTGTCAAAAAACCTATATAATAAGTTAATAAAAAATCGGAACAACAATTAAAATAGCGCTGCTGGTCTAGTGGCAACTCTAATTTTGTTCTGGCATTTAATGTATAATACTGAAATGAAAATTTAGTGCTTTATATAAGCAGAGCATAAAGTAGAAAATTAAGTTAAACACTCTCGCACTACCTACTATGATCACATCAAACTATAGTGTTCTCACTTCATTGTTTAATTAAGAGAGATTAACAATCCCAAAATTTAAAAAAAAAACTGTAATGAAAAAGACGATCAGACTTACGAGGTAACGGCTCTGACCGTAATTGTAAATCAATTTGTCCGGTCATCTTCTGTCAAAAATGCAATAAAACCAAGCAGGAATTATGCGGTCGATAACCCTGAGCAAATCTTAATCGTCGAAGAGAAATCACATTTACCCGGTTCAGAATAGAGCATACATGATAAACTGCACGCGTTAGAGTGTTAATTGACCTAGCTGAAGACGATTGTTAGTTGAAAGGAAAACCCATGTCACTGATGTTTTGTTGTATGTCACTTTTAATTAAAAAAAAATGATTTTCTACACTATTTCCTATTTTGCCTGTATTCAAAGATTTTGTTACATTCGTCGAGGCAGAACCTTATGATGAATAATTCTTATTTTAAGACAGCGTACGAGATGCATAATTGGCGTTTCATAGTGATAGCATAATCCATAAACCTCGGCGGTATTGTCTCACCCTTGTCGTACACACTTGGCTGACAAGTTACACAAGCGAGAGACGTTCGAGAATGTTGTTAACATATTATATGCGGGTGGGATTGACTATGCTATACTTGACAATAAGCATCAAACTGCCTTGTTCTGTTTCTTCAGATTATTTAATCAATTCTCTAATTCATCAAGCCTTTTAATATTAAATTAAGGCTTTTCAATAATAGAACATTTTGAATTGATATTATTCATTCAGTTCTGGTTTTTGAGAATATAATTATTTTGGAATTATTGTAAAACTAATGTTAGATAAACAGATAAACATAAATGAAAGAAAGAAATTCCGAAGTCATGTTTAAAAAATTAAGAGGCAAGTCGAAGTTTATGATTCCTTCTTTTGATTGTGCTATAATGATAAGGAGCAGAGAGAGAGAAAGAGAAAGAGAAAGTGAGAGAAAGAGAGAGAGAGAAAGAGAGAGACACACACAGGGGGGGGAGTTCTTTACTTATCAGAGCGTACTTACTCAATTACTTACAAGATTAGCATGTTTTGTATGGTGACACATTTATACTTTAAGATCCATTTGATTTTTTGTCTTACCTGAAACAAATCAAAATCGTTAGTAATGTTAGTATTGACAAAACATCAAAACACCATATGATAATTTAATTATAATATCGTAAGTTATTTTGTACAATTATAGTTTGGTTGGTAACAAAAAATGCCAATAGATAGTACAACTTACAAACTATGAGCACGTCTGAATACTGCACATTTTAGTATTTTGTGCAACAGTTTAATATCCGTATAAAGAACATAGTAGCAGAATGTGTGGTGATTAGTGACCGTTAATCGATAATTATTCAGAAATCGTGAGATGCGGTCTGGTGTGATGTAGGTTTCAGAAAAACATTTTCTTTATCGTNGATAAAGAAAATGTTTTTCTGAAACCTACATCACACCAGATCGCATCTCACGATTTCTGAATAAGTATCAGAATGCTTATTTGCTTGTTTTATCTTTTTTAGCTATTTGATAAAAATTGTAGAAATAAGAATTTTGCTTATAATTTGATTTCATATTATCTTTCATAACGTTAGATTGTGAACATATTTCGGAAAAGGGGTCCTCAAACAATGGCTTCTCAGACACACTGTCTTAGAGCAGTTCGGTATATCAACCTCACAAATTGATTGATTTGTAACAATAAAATTTTGTATTCATAAATGTTCTAGAACAGAAGTGCCTTTTACATATTAAGTCAGTCAAGCACGTGAGACGTACATGCGATAGAAAAGACCAATTCGGTTATAAAAGTTTAAAACTCAACGCAAATATTTAAGCAGTTTTAGCAAGTTTAATCGTTGATGTATTATGAAAATGGTCTTAAAATGGTTCAGCCCATGTTGAGCCACAATTAGAATAATCCATAAAATATATTTCGACCAAATTTTGAATGAGGTATCCGGGCTCAACCAGGGAGTCAGAATTGACTGGCAACAAATTAAGAATCCCAGTGACAAATTCTTTACTGTTTTGTAAAATGGTGGAAAATGTTTTTACCTAATCTTCAAGGAGCGAGGAAGGCTTCATAAAAAATAAAAACTATGAGGTAAATTATGAGAACAGTGTTTATACTCAGCCAACGAATTCTATTGTTATGGTTATGAGAAAAGTTTAAAAATATACAAATAAATCATTAGTTTTATCATGTTATTTTTCAGTATTTAGGTCTAGAATCATAAAGTTCGGGACCGAATCTTGGCATAACCTTTTGACATTTATTGAGAACAATTTGAAAAAGTTTTGTAACCCTTTGTTCGCGACACCCAGTGGGTGTTGAACCATACACCCTCCTGCATGACAAGAATTACTTTACATTTTACTGCCAAATCTGTCACGATTTCTGATGTTTTCACAGTTTAATAAGCAAGCGGAAATGCCAATTTTTGAAGGAAATTCCCCTGTGGTTTATTAGTTTAGTGAAACTAGTGCTAGTGGCGACCGGATTGACAAGTATCACGCGAAATAACACTTTGCTTGATTTGAGTCGGCGGATGCTATCCAGGAAATTAATATTTTTCCAATACTAATTCTGTTGAAAATAGATTAAGATAATTTCCAATGGGAAATACGAGTTTTGTATTTAATTATGTCCGGTCGTTATTAGTTTAAATGTAAATAATGTATAACAAATCTCCAACCACCCAGGACAAATTCAGATCGTCCATGTCGGTCATGTGCCCTTGCCTTAAACTTCACATTAATATTAATTGCAAAGTGCCGTATAAAATTGATTAAATTTATGCGTTTTGAATTATTCAAATGCGCGAAGAGAGGGCTGAATAGGAAATGGCTTTTCTCGAACGGGCATTAATATGTAAAATTAAAGCAGTAAACGCATTAAAGATTACCAGCACGCCGTAGAATCTACAGAAAAATTCCCTTCTTTTAATTCAACAAAAGGGATCCAACTATTTATTTACATTGGTTGTGGAATTTTTTCCTAATGTGCTCTGTCCCATTAGATATAAAAAAAATATAATTTATGAACTTTAAGCACTGACGGTTCGAACAATTTGAGGGTTGTTATTACCCTATTAGATTCATACAAATTTGAATAAAGATGTATAAACAAAATATAATAAAAAATTGTCCTAACAGTAAATTAGAAAAATCCACAAGTAAATCATCAAGAAAACCACAAAATTATAACTTAATAAAACATTTTTTAGGTTTAAAAAACAGATTGAATAGGCAATGCGGTACCAAAATTGAATGGCAAAATGCAACGAAAATTATGAGAATAATTTAATGTATAAAATAAATTGCAACAGCTGTAATCTGTCTGGTGCAGGGTGCCAAATCAATAGTCGTCACAAAGTCAAAAATTTACTTTATTCTCTAATTATAAGTGTATTTAATACAATCGATATTAGCATAAACTAATAGTAATGTTATTATTATTTTTTCTTCAATAGGTTGGCGTTTAAAATTAATTTTTAAAATCTTATTATTCATAATATTTGTGTGGTGATTAGTGACCGTTAGTCGAAGATTATTCAAAAATCGTGAGATGCGGTCTGGTGTGATGTAGGTTTCATAAAAACATTTTCTTTATCGTGCAACGTTTCGGTCTTTATTGAGATCATCTTCAGGGCTCAAAGTGTTGGTTTCATGTGTGATTGTGCCATTCTTGCATGCCGGGCACTCTCAACACGACACGCAAGAATGGCACAGTTACACAGAAAATAAACACTTGGGAGCCCTGAAGATGATCTCAATAAAGACCGAAACGTTGGCACGATAAAGAAAATGTTTTTCTGAAACCTCCATCACACCAGACCGCATCTCACGATTTTTGGATAATATTCATAATATTCTATAGACGAAGAAAATCACAAACATCATTTTATAAAAAAATATATTTTTTTTATCCATTATCTATTAATCGATTTCGGAGTGCTTCCAGATGCCCTCATTGGCTGTTTTAAATTAACATGTGTACAGTTTGATGGACACGTTCTTTAAACAAACAGTAAAATTTAAAAAAGCCCTCATTTTCTAAAGTTAAGTCCCGTATAGCATTATGGATTAACGACATTTGTGTATAAAGAAAAATTACAACAACAAAAAAATTCATTGGAAGAAAAGGAAATCCTACTAACAGATAGGAATTAAAAAAAGATACTTGCTTCAGTTAAGAATTACAGATGACCAACTCCGATTATCTCTAGAAGAGACATAAAAGACAGAAAAGGCTTTGGTACCTCGGAAAACCGTTTCGAACAAGGCAATACTTGATGCCATACCTTGAGAAGAAATTTTTTCTCCATAGAAAAAGAAATTTTTCTCAAAAAACCCAATAGACGAGATCGGTAGAAGTTAGATGAAATATGCGCGTTAAAAGAACAAATCCTTACGACTCCAGACGCGCGTAGAAGCTAGTTTTAGGGAAAGGGGCTTTCTACTTTTCAACTTGCAGATGCGCTTTATCATGCCATCGAGCGGTAGACATTACATCCTCTTCTCTCGCGTTTCAGCACTGTTCGGGATCTTTCTTAACGTAAGACAAGTTTTTGATCGAGTTGGGCATCCGGACATTCTGTTTACTAACTCATACTGCATGTTTCCTTGACAAGTTTTTGCGAGTCATTGAATGCAGTTCCTTCTCAAAATGTTTCGCTATACATGTTGGAGTTCCTCGTGGTAGTGTTCTGGGCCTGACACTATACCAGGTTTACACAGCTGACATTGCATCACATCCTCAAACCGCCACACTCACATTTGCAGACGATACAACGATCCATTCTAGTAACTTCGATACTACCATATCCACTCAAAACATTACTAAGCACAACACATTACTAATGACTTGGTGTGAAAAGAAAAGAATAAGATTTAACACAGACCAATCCACCCACAATACCTACACTCTCCGTAAAAAATCTACTTTCCAGTCTACTTTAATAAAATAAGTTATGGCACTCTATAGGGCTCTTGCATGACTTCTTGATAGAATCTCTGACTTATCTCTCAAAAATAAAAGGCTGCTTTACAAAACCATAGTTAATTCGATATTGAATTACATACTGAAGTTCAGCCAAACGTTCTTATATCCGCAGTATTCTAACTGCTCAACCCTTAATTTCACGAAAAATTTTTGATGCTCCAGTTTATGTATAAAACAAAACTACACATACAGATTTAAATATGTCATACGTCCAAGGTGAAATCCGATCCCGTTATTGATAATTTTCCAACCACTGTTAATCAACACATCCAAAAAGTCGTATCCTGATTCAACAACTCTTCTTGCCGACTGAAGTGACAGAGAACGTGATATTGACATAAGCATTAATAAAACAGACAAAATGTTAGTTCAATTTCCGAAGGAAGGATGAATCGACCGTCAGGATATCACCAATAAGTGGAAGATCGGGGAGGCGGTCTTCATCAGAAGAAGATTTTGTAACTAACGCCAAGCTTTCAACTTTATTGAGAAATTGTTAAACTTCATCAGGCTCTACAGGCAATTATAACGTTTTTATAATTACTAGGAAGACAATAATTATCAGAAAACAGAGTACTTACTCGCCACAATAAAGCCATCATATGGTTATCATTATAATATGTACTTTATGAAAGAAGCGATGTAGGATGAACTATTGTGTGAAATAAAGTCTCTCAGGAAACATATTTATGTTTTCCTTAGGCTCAATTTCGTACCAAAGAGTGTTTTCAGTGGAGGTAAGTAATGTTTCGACTGATACAAATTACGTCGTAACCTCTTGACCATCATTCAGAACAGACTTTAGACCCCTTCAGGGCAACAATTACGAACTATTCAGTTGTTCCTGAATAATATTCACTAAATGTTGTTTAAAGACAAACATTCATTCCATACGGAGCACAGCACTGTTTCCCCAAATGACCAAACAGATAAACACCCATTCGTTAGTCTATTAATGTATTTATTAAGTGTGTAAATTTCATCTGAAGATCACCGGGCCATTTGGTAAATACGGAGACATTACGCGGCAAATGTTTATTTCGGGTTGTAACTAGGACGGTTCAATGTACTATCGATCCTGGCATATCCTGCGATGCCAGTTCAATGTTTTATTTTTTCCAAAAGCTATTTTTTCTTTTCATAAAGTTATTTTATCCATGGAGAGACAAGTAAATAAAGTCGATTTAACTCATTATGAGCCGTAATTTAACTTAATGAGCCGAAACCAGATTTGGGCGAATCGTCGGACCAAAAAAAGGAAAGAACCTCTGGAACAGTTTGGAAACAAGTTACACCCAGAATACCCGTTCTTGAATTCCAAAAGCAAAAGTTTTATTTTTAATTCTCTAGTCTAACTGCAAAAAAAGGGTTTTTTTGTTGAAGGGGGGTTGTTCCAAATGACCTCTAGGTGAAATTTATTGCCCGCAAGCATCGGCCCACGTTACCCCGACATCACAACGCACGTCAACTAAACTCGGCTAGGCACGTCTTTTACACGTCGTACGTACTTTTCCAGCGATAGGACGAAAAGAAAAACCCACCAAGAATATACGACGAAAAGGCGATCCGAAGCATACTAAATTTCACGGAATATAGCGACGCGCTGAGGGGGAGATTAATGTCAAACTGACGTACTGCTTTACCACATTCTCAACTTTTCTTAAAAGAAATTTCACGCAAACTCATATATGGTGCTGAGAAATATTCGGTGTTATATCAATTGGTTTGTTCAACATCATATCTTTTTCTTATCATTTTTATTACTTTGTTTCATTATTTGTTTTATATTTTTGTACCATTTTTAGAAGAGAATTATGTCAGTTTCTAACAAGGAGATTTAATTGTAGAACTAACAATCTGCGTTCTAAATATGGCCAAATAAAAATAATATATTATAAAATAACTCGTAAATTGTTACTGATAATAACGCTTAAAAAGTTTATGTATAAATGCATCATTTACAATCCATCTCATTGCTTCCACAAATCCCAAAATTATCCGAAAAGTTTTGTTTAAAAAAAATGAAATAATCAAAAACTAAAGATTATACCAAGTTTGAATTCAGAGACAAGCACTCGTTAGTCAATGATTATTCGGAGATCGTGAAATGCGGTCTGGTGTGACGTAAGTTTAAGAAAAAAATTTTCTTTATCATACCAACGTTTCGGGTTTGATTTTTGTTTTCCGAGTAGATGTGTCATTCTCGTGAGTCGTGTTGAGAGTGGCACAAACACTTTGAACCCTGAAGATGATCTCAATAAAGATCGAAATGTTGGTATGATAAAGAAAATGTTTTTCTAAAACCTACGTCACATCACACCCAGACAGCAAGATTCAAATCGACTATCAATAGTGAGAAGCGAAGTTCTGTGACATCGGGTTAATCAAAATCTAGTAAAATTTGCCACTTATGGTCGTTAGGAAAAGGAAAATACCATGAAGAGATAATATACAAGCTACACAAATATTCCCAAAACAATATGTTGAAATTTTGACCTCCCTTTCCCCCCCCCAACACTGTTCCAAGTTAAACAGTATGACGAATAATTTGTTGAAGTCATGAGGAGCGGTCAAGAAGGAGATTGATTTTTTTGTCGATGTTTTGACCTTTATTCCGGGCAATTTCAGGGCATAAAGTGTGGTGCTTTCTTGTGGTGTCATATTGGTATTATGTGGTCTCAACACTTTCACACAAAACCAATACGACACCACATGAATTGTACCACACTAAACTACCTCCTTCTTGATTGCTCCTCACGACTTCAACAAATTATGAAACAACAGGTTACTAAGAAACAGACAAATATAACAGCCTGATTTATTTGAAATTAATTTTGGAGAACCACGCGGTATCACCCTGCTGCACTTGCTGTATGCTAGCGACCTACACATAACAATTGCAACATTTGCCGATGACACTGCCCTCTCAGTCGAAAAATGCATCCGTATGGGTGAATATGTTTTATATACATGATGTCTGATGGACAGAACACTCAATTCAGGTGTAAAACGTTTGGTCGCCTGGCCTACAACTAACAAAGTTGTTTTATTGAAAAATTCAGATGTCATATAGTCAAATTATAAAGCTGAATAGAATTAACTAACTATAATGAAATTTATTTATGGCCAGAGTATAATAAACCGAAAACTTTTGTTTTTTAACATTCTGCCCTGTTTATTCTTGAGTCAGCTATCAAATGCATTTCAAATTGTCCCTATCTCAGTATATAATTTCTTTATATTGGAGGTCCGAAGTCGTCGAATATACGAATGTTATATGCTGCAAGTACCTTGAGTCAGTTTTGTAAAGATAAAAATAATGCTGGTTTGTAACAAAAATGTATTTTTTTAAGTTGCATCATGCACGACTTTGTCAATTTTGTGTAGATTCGGATTGTGCAGATTCACAAGACAATGAGGTTGGCTAAAGACATGAGTAAACGGAAGAGAAAACTTTCCTACAAAGGTTTTGCTTCTATTATTGACTGCAATAATTCTACAAAACAGACAAAAAACCTAATAATTTTCCAACGCGTCGAGTGTCAAAACAGAACCATAAATTTCGGTATAAAGCTTTCAACCGATGATTGAAGCCGGCTAGTGATCAAATCATGATATTCCAGTTTTGTAATTAACTCAAGGGACCCTTTTAATAGGTTTAACAGGATGGGGAATTTCAGTAGTTAAACAAGGGGCTCTCGGTGTTGCTCTCTGGTCAAAAATGGTTCGAATTTGCACGAAAAACACTTAGAGTGTCTCACAAAATTAATAACAAATCTTCTTCACCTTATGGTTCTACGGGGAAAAGAAATGGAATTTTAAAAAAAGTTTAGACACAGAAATCTCGTTGTATAGACCCATGATATTCTGCCGAGGTATTGTAGAGGAACATCAAACCCCAACGCAGATATGACAGGTCGAACGAAAATCATGCATGAGAGGCATGAGCGGAAATCATTTAGGACGTACAAAAGGATCCGTTGATGAGAGCTTCCAAAATCGCAGCTGATTTTCATTCGTCTGGAGGAATCGGGGTAAAGCCGGAAACTATTATACTCGACTATTGTGCTATTATATTTCTATTATTATAATACTCGAGTATTTCAGGGCTTGTCTCTTCATTAGCTCTTCTTCTTCTCTAATATCTCCGCACATTGTCATGGGCCATACATAACTAGATCTCTATAATAATATAATAAATAACAAGGAATAGTTTTTTCATTGAAGAAACTGGTACTTTTCCGGCATTTTTTTTTAGGTAAAAACTAATAGCACGGCATGACGGGTAAACGAGAAATGCTGTGATTGTTGGAATAAACACGAAAAACTGAACGAAAATCAGTATAAAGCTCGATTCCGATTACTTTTGTAAAATGTTGATTGTATCCACATTTACTTTTTCATAAATCATTTATTAAACCTAATTGTTTTAAAAATAATTTTCATACGTTCAATAACGTCTTGTGGTACCGGAACCCTGTTACTTACAGAAGTCTGAAACGATGGCTACCATTAAACCATGCCATAAATTTATTGATACATACTGGATTATTCCTAAAAAATCAGATATCCCTTCCAATAAAATCTCATTCACCCGTGATGACCGCAGTAATGTTCTAAATTAATAGGTAATAAAAAATAATTGGTTGTTCAAATAGTGAAACGTAAAATTTTTAAGAAAAAAAAGAATGATTTCCAATTAATTTTGTGCGACTTTGTAGCTTTATTTGTCCGTCTAGGCGACAGTTCTAATTGGAAAACTTGAAGCGGCCTTTTAAATTAATACATCACACATTTGCAAAAATGTTGGAATGAAAAAATCCAAAATGGTGGCAAGATTAGATCAAGCTAACTCATGAGGAAATTGTATGTCGAGTATTACTTAACTTAATAAAATTATGGTCTAATTTTAGCATTGTTAAACTTGTTTTGGTATTTTCCCATTTTTAGTGATGTAGTAATCCACAGGATCTAGCCCGCCCGTAAAACGGAAGAATTAAAGCTTCGGGTGGAATGTAACGCGAATGAGGTTTTGAGGATACCTGTTGACCATAGCTGAGTACCGAAATTACGATTTCAATTCAATCAACTTCAGAGCTGACTGGGCAAACGTCGACTAATTTAAAGCCGATTTTATTTGGTATACTGGCTTTGGGGCCACGTCAGGACTGGTATCTATGGAATTAAACCAAGGACTAGAATTCATATGTCATAAGCTGACCTGAACACTGTGTCAGAGAAGGCCCAAAAGGCTGGCTATTATCAACAACCAACAAAAATAAACATCTACTCGAAAAGCTAGGTGACACCTAAGGCATCTGCTTTTACTACTAAAGTAAAGTAACCTATTATAAGTACTAAACTAAAGTACTAAAGTTCATGGATTCTTTAAAGTCCTGTTAGATGTTGAGGAAAAAAATTGTTTGGGTACAAGGACAGGGCAGAAGTGAAATAAGGGTAAATTAGCCAAGGATATTTCAGTAAGAAAACCTATTGTCCGTGTACCGTTTTTCGTCATATGAAAATGCCAATAACGTAAACCCATCACACGCAGGGTTAAGCATAAGTCCTCGGTTCGAAGGGAATGCAAAGAATAATAATCTTATCATAATAATCTTGAATTAATCTCAACATTAATATCAATTCACTACTTTTCGTGGTCCGCTTGACCAAATAATATCTTTCAATTAATTAATCTGTATATAAGGTGATATCTGATTGAGATAAAAAAGTGAGCGTCACAAGCGGGATTCGAACCCACGACATTCGGCTAAATACGCTGCTGCTCTACCACTTGAGCTATCGTGTTTTCGATCCACTCGGACACTAACTTCCCATCTCAACCCCACCTTTTGAATTTTCCCTCTAATTTGGCCATTTTTCAAATGTCGTGTAATCGGATTGGATTCTCGGCGACAAATGAAATGGCCACGGAGAGCTTTAGTGAAGATGTACTTCATTTAACTTATTAAATTTACTACTTTTTGTAGTCCGCTTGACCAAATAATATCTTTCAATTAAATAATCTGTATTTAAGGTAGGTTCATTTGTCGCCGAGAATCAAATAGATTATACGACATTTGAAAAATGGCAAAAAGGAGGGAAAATACAAAAGGTGAGGTTGAGATTGGAAGCTAGTGTCCGAGAGGAACGAAGTCACGATAGCTCAAGTGGTAGAGCAGCGGCGTATTTAGCCGAAGGTCATGGGTTCGAATCCCATTATTTAAATAGGGCAACTCCAGCTCTCCACACAAGTTTCACTTTTGGTGTGCGGGCTTAAACATTTCTGTATAATTGATGCCTTAAATAATATTATTGCTTAGCTTAACAGCTCTCCACACAAATTTTACTTTTGCAGAATGGGCTTAGATGTTTCTGTATAATTTATACCATAAATAATATTATAGTTTAGTTTAACAGCTCTTCACTCAAATTTCACTTTTGTTGTGCGGGCTAAGATGTTTCTGTTAATAATATTATAGATAATAATTCTGTAAATAATATTATAGATTAGGTAACTGCATTTCATACAAGGTTGACTTATGGTGTGCGGGTTTAAATGTTTCTGTATAATTGATACCTTAATTTTAATAGAATATCACAAGTTAGATTAATACAATAAAGATTGTAATGTCATTAATCCTTAAGATTTATTTTTTATGTAACTGCGTATTTTTTATGTTATGCGACCTCTGTAATAAATTTATGCAAAATAAAATTCTTTCTTTATGCTAAAGTTCATTCAAAGACCATCACAAAAAATAATGGCAGAACTATTTAACATTGGACGTGTGGTATGTAGAACTGCTGATTGGACGTTATAAACTGCGGACGCGTACATAAAGAGTTAAAACAACAGAAACTTGTACAGATATTTCCAGGACGAAGAACTCCTGGAATTCTACTCCGTTGATCTGAAGGCTCATACAAAACTGAGATTCCTACCGCAGGATGAGAAAATATCCAAGTTTGAAGGAAGCTCACTGCAGCCTTCGGTAAAGCTTTGAATCTGCAAAAAGCGTTGGCTTCACAACTAGACAAGGATGGAAATAGTACATTGCACAAATATTCGTCTCTGTGCGCAAGGTCATAAAAAAGCCAGCTTTTTAGTAATGTAACAGTAAGCCTAAACCCGAGAAAAATATCACATAAATCAGTAAATGGAATATGCTGCAAATAAAAGCATTACCAAGTGTAAACATCTTTCAAAAGATTTCGTATTTTATATGTGAGCTCTAATTGTATTGCTGCTGTTCAGAAAAAAATAGTACGTGCATTCAATGATTATGAATATAACTTAATAACAGATTCAAGAGTTCATGACATTAATTGCAAGATGGTACTTCAGAATGGCTGGTTGAATAAATAACAATAAAAGGCATGTTCAACGACACAGTCCCACAAATGAAGATGACGAAATGCCAAAAGTTCATCACACCAAAATAATTGAAAACTACAAAAAACTGGACCAACACTTAAAAGTTCATAATATCCTGGTACTGCGCAGTATTTTTTGTTTTTTAAATGATGAAGTTCTTATTAATCCAATAGGGCAAACAATAGTGAGTGCCAAAAGGACTAGGATCAAGAAGTACATTCAGTTTTTTTTTCAGATGAATAGTTTTTAAGGGAAAAGTATTGTTTGATTACTAGATAATAGATATTATATATTATGCAGGGTGGGCGAGATAATAGATAAAGTATATCTATTAAAAGTAGACTAATATTGTATTAGCTAATGTCTAGTTTTGTTTTAAAAACTCGTTACTTTTATAAAGCAATTTCGTTGTCATATTTTATACACTTTTTGCTGAAAATAAAACCGAACCGGTTAAGAAATAAACATTTTAGTCATTAGACACTAATTTAAAAGCACATTACCACAATCTCAATCAATTTACATGAAGAATTTTTTGAATTTTTATGCGCGGCCGTCAGATATAAAAGTAATTTTCCGCACCATAAATGCACTGAATAGCCGAGAAACAAATGGGATTTATTGCTTAACAAAAAGTGTTTCACCGTAGGGACAAGGGTTATAGATTTTATTTTAGGTCGTCCTATAAATCAGGGTTATCAAGTTGTGTTCGGACCATTGAGCCTGAAGGGGATGAGAGGTCGGACAGATGGCGGCTTCCACAACAGGGATCAATCCACAAAATCGCAATACACCGGTGTGAAATGGATGTCGTTGGATGTTAAATATTCGGAATTATTTAAATTCAATCTAAATGAATCAATACAATATTCACACCCGCTACTGTTGCCACGGTGTCTTGCCTTAAAAATGTAGTCATTTTTTTAGACTTCCTAAGATCTTATCGATAGTTCGTGTATAGCTTCTTTCAAGGATCGACGTCATTGAAATAATAGGACTGTTATTTTCTACTTGTCTATTTAATATTTCAGAAGTTTTATAACCAAGGATATATATGAGGTTTCTTACAAGGGAAAACTACAGTCTAGTGATAAACGATTTTAATGACAACATTTTTGGTGATGTTAGGACGAAACAAAATTAGATACGTGGCCGTGGCGTGCTCGCCAATGGAGATAAGAAGACAAAGTCTTAAGACATAAAATTAAGGAAATACTTCCAAAAATTGAAGATAGTACTGATAAACTAAATGTCAAGTAAAAGTAGAATGTAAATGTTAAAGAATATCTAGTGGAAACAATACAACATGCTCCACGTCAATTCTGCTAGGGGGCGCGCCGGTGCCGTACGTGAATAGGATGCGCTTCCTTGGACTAATATTCGATGAAAAGTCACACATCAAAGCATTCTGAGTTCTTTGCAAGAAAACAGTCGGATTGCTAAAATATATTGGTAACTTTAAGTGAGGAGTGGACAGGGAGACGCGCTATAGAGAGATAGATAGATACGAGTGTACAGCGGCCTCGGCCCGAAAAAACGCGCCTCTTCCGGCTCGGCAGGCACTACTATCAGGGAATGCAGAAGAGGAATATACGTATTTTGACGACACCCCTCCGACCACTGCCAGATTCTTAGTAGAAAGTGTCATCGTTGTTTAACATTTTCTTGATGTGTGGGAAAATATAAAAATATTTTATATATTTTCATAGTGCATTCGTCGTTAAAATGCTACGTTCCTATTCTCTGAAATGCTTTGTTTGAAGTTAAATTTTTTTTAGCCGATTTTTTAAATTATAGCCGTTTCAATCAGGGATTACGAAAATGGCTTCTCAAACATCGGACAACTTTTAGCGGTCAAAACATCGATATTCACTAATAAAAAAAATTATAACCAAGTTTTCTGGAAAAATATTCGCTCCTCTTCTTTCACATGGTCTATTTGAAGTTGAACTCCTTCTAGCCATTTTTGAATTATAGTCGTTTCAATCAGGGATTACGAAATTGGCTTCCCGAAAATGGGACAATTTTTAGGAGCCAAAACATCAATATTCAAGAATACAAAAAATTATGACCAAGTTTTCTTGAAAAACTTGAAAAATATTCGTTCCACTTCTTTCAAATGGTCTATATGAAAAGGAGAAGAAGGTAAAATCGGTTTCCTCGGAGCTAGCAGTCGCCCCTGCGACCGCTGCCAGATCCTTACTTGAAAATGTCATCGCTTCTCAAAAATCGGATAAATTTTAGTGGAAAAAACATCAATATTCACGAATACAAAAAATTAGGACCAAGTTTTCTTAAAAAATATTCTTTCAAATGGTTGAAGTGAAAATCCTTTTAGTTATTTTTGAATTATAGCGGTTTCAATCAGGGATTACGAAAATGGCTTCTCAAAAATCGGACAAATTAGGAGTCAAAACGTCAATAAATTTAAAAAAAAAAAAATTATGGGGGTCTCTAGATGTGCTAAACCGAAATTTCGTATTAGCTTTACGAATAAAAAAAAATTATGACCAAGTTTTCTTGAAAAATATTTGTTTTTTAAAAATGATTTGGTTATTGATAAACTTTGATACATTTTACTATATTTTTATAGTCTAATATAGTCTTGAATGACCATAATAAATGCTGTAAAATGATATATTCACATAGCTGATTTTAGCAAGTAGAAAGGCGAAGTAAAATTATTAAAAAACGAAAAATCCCAATTAAAAAAAAAATGGCGAAACTAGGGTCTATGCAAAAGAAGGGTGTATACGCGTCTGATATTTGGGAGTGTACAATCACCAACAATGTTTGGTCCAAATCAGTAACCCACCAATCTGGTCGTCACTTTGTTAAATCTATAAAGCTAGATACTGAGAATTTTCCTTTCAAAATAGTGGAGTGTGCGAGACAAAATTTAATATGGCTATGGAAAGGACGTAAAAATTATGTAGTTTTTTTTAATGTGTAACAACAGTACATGGCTGGGGAGGAGTTAAAAGGAAGGCTTTTTTATCGGAATGAAAGAAGCAATGTGTAATTAATAAATCATGACTCTAAAATGAAATAAAGGTAAAAAAGAAGAAATGCATAGAAAGAGAAAAATGTTTAACGAAATTTAGTTCTGATAATAAATGTAGATATAAAAAAATAAGCATATTTAATAAATATAATATGTGTAATTTAATTAGTAGGGTAACGAAATGAGATGGAAGATTGGATTCATTGAGATCAGATTTATAAAAAATTACAAAAATCTTTGAATAAAGTAGGGCGACATTTTTTGAGTAATTAGACTATTGCTTAATTTAACCATTACGGTAATATTGGAGGAGATATGGTTGTTGTAACGTCTCCTTGATACATAAAATTGATCAAAAATCTAATCTAGGAAACAACAAACAAAGTAGATTAATATATAATTAGGATTCGTTTGAATCACCCGATATAACACTAAACAGAAATACGAAGTTTTAAAAGTACAAAAAATAGAAAATTTTCGGTTGGACTAGCCGCAGGCACTTTTTTCTTAAAAATTCTAAACTCCTCTAGCTTTTCTCAAAATTCAACGTTTTTATTGTCCTTGTGAAGCAGAATTTGTCTTCTATCAACCTATGTTAGCATTATTGTGATTTTATGTTATTAAATTTGAAAGAGTCATGTCTAATATTTAAAGAAAACTCTCAGTCCCATCGTTAAACTTCATCATTTAAAAATCAATAATATATTATACATAATTTCATTATAATTGAGGTTATATGTTATGCCTTAAATAATAAATATACGCCCATGTTTGTTAACTCTGTAAATTATTAAGAATTATTTCAACTCCTGTTCCGGATGAATAAACATAAAACTCTCAGATCCTTTGTTGAGCATTTGAAAATTAGAAAGACCCATGAAGGGGCAGAGTGTTTTGTTTCCATTTAGCCTTATCTTCAAATAAAATTATAATATTAAATCTAATTAGGCTGCAGATAATACAAAAGAATAAATTTTAAATATTTTTAAAATATTCTTAGTTATGTTTTTTCATTCGAAGATGAAAGGACATCGGCATATTGATCAGATCAGGCCTTTTCACTAGGACGTAGCTTTCACAAAAGAAACGTGAAAAAGGGATGGACATGGTTTATTTTTTATTATCTAAATAATATTCTACCTGCATCCAAGTGATTGGAACATTATCGGATGTTTCACAACGGTTAGAATTATTCGAAATTTCGTTTCCAATCGAATGAAGATTCTTTCTTTATTTTTTTAATGCAATGAGACAAGGACAGCTAAACTAGCGAGTATTCAAGTACATTATTATTTTTTTTAGTTAATGCATCGCTTTGAAATTATTAAGACTAAAAACAAAGTAAATACTCCTAGTAAATTTATTGGAAATCACTACCAAAGTGTATTTATTAAATGATAATAAAAAATATAGAGACATATTTATTGATAAAATGTTTTGTGATAGTTGAAATTTATTGTTTAAATTGCTTTTTAATATTGTTTAGAGATGAACATACTAGATGCTCCATGGAGTAAACTATTTCATAATTATTAAGATAATCATTATTCTGTACTAATTAAGGTTTTTAGTTGAGATAAAAAGTCAATGTCACGAGCGGGAGTCGAACCCACGACCTTAGGCTAGATACGCCACTAAAAACCTTAATTAATTGAAAGATATTAATTGGTCAAGCGGACCACTAAAACTAGTGAATTATTCTGCATAATTTTCTATGAAAAAAGTAGAATAAAAACTTGATTAATCAACTAGAATGATGGTTCCATCGCTCTCTGTCTGCCCGCATATTCTTAAATATGCGAGTAACTTCTATGCACTCATTTGTATTTTAAATATTATAAAAAAACATAATTTGTAAAGCAGACATGAAAATTGGAACTTGTGACCATCCGGGAAAACTGTTTTTGTCATAGCCGGACATCTCACGATAATTACATGGATATTTAATTCTTCCTATCGTTTTTTTCCTGATGAAGGAAAAAGGAATGTTGTTTAATTTAACGGATAATAGGTTAGAGAGGGAGGGGGCTATTTCAATGGGCCAAGGGCTCCATTACATTTCCAGGATGATGGGAATGGTTTGATCGCCGGGCTATATCGAGCGGTCGCCCCCTGGAAACGGCATCGGCCCCTAATAACCCCCAACAACCAATAAGGCCAATAAAAAGTAAAATGCTCTCTGGGGTAAAAATTGAGCGTTATTACTTTGCAAAGTCCCACCCGGTTATGATTTTAGGGTTCATTTGAGAAGCGAGCCATTACAGTTCAATTTGTGTTAGAAACGTTAAGGGCTTTAAACGCGATGTAAACCGAAACAAAACGGACTTTCAACAATGTCCCAGTAATCAATGATGTTCTATTTTTAAAAAGAAGACAGCAAATAATGGGATTTGTGCATGGAAGCATAGTTAATTTTCCTAATAGCAAAACTAATATTAACTTCGACTAATATATTATTATTTTTTAAGTACAAACAAGTGATAAACATTTTTTTTAAAAATGGATATAAAATCCATTGAGATGAGTATCGAGAGAACAAGTAATAAAATCGAATAAATTTAAAATTGATCAGTAAATAAGAAAAATATCTCAATATAGTAAATATCATCCTTTAAAAAAAATATTTCGATATAATTAATATCATCCTTCAAGAAAAATCACTCAAAATCAAGGAAAAGGTCACTTCGAATGTATGTTTTATCAAGAAAAAATCTTTGAAAACTACTTCACCGTAAAATCAATTCTTAATCAACATTATAATTGAACAGAAAATTTCCAAGCCGGTTAAAAATGATGTCTTAAATAAAAATGATTAATATTTTTTGTGACTAGGCCAGAAAATAGGTAATTCAAAAATGCGTGCGTTTTATTTAATTTTATTTATCTTGAAACATAAATCGTAATTTTCTATAACTGGAAGTTACGTTTGTATCAAACGATGAATTCCATGACGATAGCATCAAGAGTCTTCACGCGACAAATTCTTTTCAACCATTTTCCACTTATCCAAATGTGTTAAAACACCTAACCACGAGGGAGTGAGCCACGGACTGGAATATGTGGTAACCAGAAGGTGCAAGATCTGGGCTGTATATAGAAGAACAACCAATTCCTCTTATCATACTGCTTGATTTTGAGGTGGCCATCCACCTACACCTGTGCGTATGACCTTCGTTGTAACCCCGGCCTCGCGGGAAACGAAGGATCGGACCACCAAAGCGTATAGCGTCGAGGACGCTGAGACTACTCCTACGGAGTCCCTCGAATATGTACAGAAGGTGGTTGAGGAACGGTGAAGTGCAACGAATAACCTATCCCGATCCGGCGACCTCTTGCCTACTCGTGGCCCCACTGTTAGGGTCTCTTCGGAGGCTGAACAAAAAGAGGATCAACTGTTCATTCAGTGAAGTAGCATATACAGACTGGGGCGGATGCGTCTTGGGGTGGAGTGGGTGCGACCTGAAAATGTCCGCCTGCGAATCCCCCTGCCCGACCAGAAGTAGCAAATACCATTTTCTTTGAAAATATTCACGGGATATCTTGGAAAAATTCATATCAACAACTATAAGCTTTCCGGGGGTAAAAACATTTTGTAAATTATACCGAACCGAAATGCAGAAATTTGATACAATGGGAAAAAAGTGGTGGCGGTTTGAAAAAGGATGAGTCGGGTTAACCAAATAATTCAACTTTTTGTCCTCGGCAAAAAATTTTCCACTTAACAATTTATTGAAAAGTTCAAGTACGTAATTTTAACATTTTTATTGAAACAAAATAAAAAATATTTTTTATTTTGTTTATTAAGACAAAATAAAAAACTCGTTTTGCGTGAAATTTATACTTAAAATTATTTCCACCATGTTCATACGAATTTTTTGTTACCTTGATGTACAAGCACCTGACGAACTTTGTCGTAAGCGTTGTGAATCATACTGTGCAATATATAAAAAATTATTTATGAAAATTATGAATGGTGGAGTGAGTGTGTTTTTCTATCTAAAAGATCTTTTTACAACGATTAAAAATTGTTTAAGTAATATTTTCATAGTGTCTTTCTTCCTTCGATGTGCATGTATTTCCACGTTATTTTATATCAGTCTATTTGATATTTTGTATTGCTTATTGTAATCTATTAAATGTGATTAAATAACTAAAAAGTTACAAAAACAATAGCCACTTCTAACAAAGTAAGCCAATAAATTTTGTGGAAAAAAATCGTTATAAATACACTTTAAATTTTTTAAATTACGAATTTTTATAGAAAACAAAAATATACATTTTTGGGCTGGATAAATGTTTTTTTTCCAATTTCCGTTGTTCCACTACAAACTTAATAGCTCTTCGGGATATTTATCATGTATCCATGGAATCACAACAGTTGGACAATGCATTTCCCTTTTTGAGTCAACAGTAAAACTAAAAGTAAATTGCTATAAAAATTCATATTTTAGGATTTTAAAATGTACTTAAAAAAATTAAACTTTACTTTAACTTTTTTTTAGCCTAATTTATTGTAGCCTCTATTAGTTTTTATACTTCTAACCTCATTTTATAGGATCATATCCTGTTTTTATTTTTCTTATTGTTCTTATGTGTTATTATAGGATCATATCCTATGTTTTTATCTTTCTTATTCTTTTTATTGTTTAAAGTTCAGAGAATTGGTAGTAAGTGTTCAATAAACTCAGCCAGAATGTATAAATTAAATCGCCTTGAACTTAACAGCCGTTGAACAATAAAAATCAAAAGTGGAGCAACAGCCACCGCAATGCAGTGTTGACCTTACTGTGTTTCTAAGGGCGAATAATTCATTTGCAGTGCTCGACTCGGCTGGCTACAATCGTTGGCCATCTGTCAAACTAACATCAACACAGCATCAATCATGCGCGTGTCAACATTACGTCGTCCAAAGCATGCGACGCCGAATGTTTACACACCCCTTATGACAATTCGATTTTTTTATTTTTTTAGTCAACGCAAATAGACATTAAAAGCACACAATTTATAAAGATAAATTTGATATATGTTCTAGTTTAATTATTTCACTGGTTATGGAGAATTGCAGATATTCATCAAATTGATGTCAAATAACATAACTGACAGTCAAAATGTCTTAGATAGATGATATGTCAATATTTAACAAAATTGTCATATTATGTCTGAAATGTATCGAAAATAAATTGGATCCAAAATATTTTATGAACGAAGAAATAATATTTTTAGCATTATGTTGTATAAGCTGACATCTATTACGTGAATTGGTCAGTGGTTTCCTCATCAGGAAAATGTCCCTAAGAGTTTATTTCTTGAAACTTGGCTTTCACAGTAATGACTGTTTACTTCAAATATAAAGACGCATATATTATGTCTCTTGTAGTTTTCTTACGTTTTTAACGTACCAAAATATGGAAGTTATATCAATGGAAGCATTGTTGTTCCTCATTATAAATGCTGACTTAATAAAGGATTCATATCAAATTTTGATGAAATTACTAACAAAATACGTACATAGATGATATGATGATGACAATTCAATAAGCCGAATAGGAAAAAAAATTGAAACATTTTCAAAAGTTGTCTCAAATTCAGTACATTTTGCCCATAAAGTAGAAAATAATACTGAAATTTCTTATGTATGTGCGGAGGCTTTGTCCTGGGATCATCAATTTTATTAAAATCACTTTTGCTGATACTAAGTCAAAATATTATTATAAAAAAATAAATTAATCAATAAATCAAATCAATCAACAATAAAACAAAATTTAAATATTATTATTACCAACAGCCAATTATTATTATTATTATTATTATTTGGTATGGACTGTACAGACCTTTTTTCTCAATAAACCAATTTAACCTTTTGTTAATTATGGCTTCCAATGTCTTGCTGAGACATGATGTTAGAGAAATAGGTCTGTAATTTTCTGGGAGGCTAGGATCTTTACCCGGCTTGGCAATAGGTATCACGACCGAATCCCTCCAGTATTCAGGATAATATCCCGCACCCCATATTTCGTTAAATAACTCCAAAAGCTTTACTTTTCCTTCTGGAGATAGATTTTTAATCATGGAATATGTGATTTCATCACTTCCCGGAGAAGATTCTTTCACCGAACTCAGAACAAGATCCAGTTCAGCCAGAGTGAGGGGAGTGTTCCAAACCTCTTCTTCATCGGTTGCAAAATTTAAATCGTATCTTTCTTCCTCCTCCTTTATCTGCCTGAAACGCTCCGAATACCAGCTGGAATTAGAAACAGATTCAAAGTGACGAGCTATTCGCTCAGCAATTTGAAAGGGTTCTGTTATGACCATGTCTTCTGCACGAAGTATTGGCATAATTGGGGGTTTTCTTTTGCCCGAAATTGCCCTGATCTTCCTCCATATATCCGAGGATTCCATACGTGGTGTTAAATTGGAAATTAAATATTTTAGAGAGTTTTGTTTGGCTTCCTTTATTACTCTTCTTTCTTTGGCTCTGGATTTACGAAAATTTGACAAATTTTCATCAATCGGAAACCTCCGCAGCCGTCTTAGGGCCTTTTTTTTGCCCTACAGACAAGTTCGCATTCCCTATTCCACCACGGAACCCAGTTACGAACTTTCCTGTTCCCTGTTTTTGGAATCGCTTCAGAGGCGGCAGCTTTAATTTTTTCAGTAAACGTGGCAACGTCTATGTCGACGTTGTTACAAAGGTTAGGAAGGTGGGCAATTTGAGCATACTTATTCCAATCTGCCATGCGGGTATTCCATTTAGGACAAAAATTATTATTATTATTATTATTATTACTTTATTTAGATTCTTTAATACATTTATTTATAACACTTTATTACTATTATATAAAAAGTTAAGAAAACGAACTGAACTTCTGATAAGGTAGGCCAATAAATTTTGTTAAAAAATTCGTTCTAAGCACACTTTAAATTTTCCTAATTACGAATTTTCCTATAAAACAAAAATATCCATTTTTGGGCTCATTTTGTTTGCTTCTCCGATTTGGATTTTTGCAAAATTTGGAAGGTAAAAATCAATGCAGAGGAAACCGAGGAAACTCTTTTCACAATAAGGCATCCAGATATTCAAGATCACGTGACTTTGGATGATTGTGACATAAATCGGTCCGAACGTCAACACCAAAATTAGTGACCTGCACCATACCACATGTATAACCTATTTAACAGAAAAAATAATAAAAATAATACATATACATTTTAGGAAGTATCCAACAACGCTAATCCACTTTGTAGGAATGTTTTAAAATATGCTACCAATTTCTCTACAAAACACAAAAGATTAAAATATTTAATAAAAACACAAAGCAACCAACTGCCATAAAAATATTAACGTGATAAACATGCTTACTTAATTAATTAATTACTACCGCTTTGCTTTATATCCATTATTATATCTTTTATTTATTTTTATTAAACTTTAACCTTTATGTATTTATGTTTACTTTTTAAATTTTCAAATTTATTTAACTTTTTATTTATTTATATTCATTACATTATTTCAATATTATTATATTTAGTTATTATAATAATAAATGAATAGAGCTAATTTTATTGTAATTTGTGATCAAACGAAGAGTATAGCGTAAAATTCATTAATTGTATATACTGGGCTTTTAAACTTCTTGTTCAGTAAAAAGAAATGTTTGTAATTAATAGTAATAAAATACAGTTTAGAGACGTTTATCTGGCCAAGGCAAGGTCCCCTTGTAAAGATCAATGACGACTGACAGTATATAAATAATGATATGACAAAAAACATCTATCTATCTATTAGGTTCCGTTCAAACGTAATAACTTTTCTAAATAAGAACTTCGTGAATATTTAACGTTCATGGTTTCACAACCATTTGTAAGCTGAATTTCTCAATTTTGAGGCTATAAAATGTTTAGATTTTTTAGTTTACATTTACAAAGAAACAAAACACGTTTCCAGTAAAGTAGGTAAAAAAATGTATTTGTTTTAAGCACCCTTTAACGCCCTTAGATATGAATTTTCAATGTAAGAAAAAAATAGACATTTTTGCCATGATTGGCCGCGAGCAATTTTTTTTCTCCGATGTTCGGTGTTCTACGCAAACATTCATAAATCCTTTGTATTTTCTCCAAATTCATCGTTAATACTTACAACCGTTGGGAAGGTTTAATGTTCTTTAATCTTATGTCAACATGATTTATATTTGATATTACAAGTGAGAACAATAAAAATGATATCTAACAAAACTTTTAAAATATTTCATTTTTTATTTCCGGTTCTGATTTATTTACTGAGGTCAAGTTTGTACCTGTACGAGTAATTTATAGGTTCTAAGCCCCGTTTCTGATGAATCAGTGGATCGGTCTAAACTTATTATGATTTTTTTGTGATTTTTGAAAACTAATTCGGAGGCATGAAAGATATAAAAAGTTTGAAAAAAAATGTTGGCAGGGGTTTTTCGGGGTACAAAAGACAAATACAAACTTTGCTCGTTGCTAAAATAACTTTAGCCTACTTTCAACGACCCTCACAAATTATGGATGTTAATATTTGCGAAAATGTTTCATTAAAATCAGTAATTCCACGGACGTCCTCCTTAAATTAGGTGTCTATGCATTTACAACAAAATTATTAATAGATTTCAGTGAAATTGTGATTTGCTGGCCTTTCAAAACAATACAACGCTTCAGAAGCAAATTCATTTCAGCACTGAATGAAATTTGTTTATTTTTCATACAATTATTTGTGTAAATTGACAAACCTTCTATTCACTGTTGTAGATAGAACAAGAAGAGCCGTGGAGTTTATCCATTTAGTCATTTTTTAATTATTTATTAATTTATGTTATAAAATTATAATCTCGCCTGCACGAACTTTAATTCCGATTAAACGTTTGAAAAGTACGTTATTTACAAACATGTAAAAATATTTTTTTTTAAATTACGTTTTCGACGTGGTTAACACACAGAACCTTTGGTCTTTAGCATAACAGCCTTGATTCTAATGAAATACAGTATATTTTAATCCTAAACTAGAAAAACGAGTAAAAACTCTAATTGTTTGAAAATACATTTTACTGAGAACCAATGTGGCTTTGTAAATCAACGTTGTTTGTCAAACGTAAGTGAAATTACTTTAATTAAAAGGCTCACCTATATAAAATTAACTTTGTTTCAGTACCTGTTAAATTGAATTTTGTAATAGTTTCAGATAAACGACAAATCATTCAAATAATATAATTGTAAAATAGATCACATTATTTGGGTGTAAATGGAAAAAATAAAATCCTTCCAATTTTATCTTGTTTATGCTTTAAAATTGATCACCTTGGGACTCCATTTTTCGATAAGCCGTAAACTACTCATTCGTGATCAAGAATCATTTTCAGTGTATTGGGCTTGCTGGTATACGTAATTTAAAAAAAATGACATCAGACTCGGATAAGAATTTGTTGAATGAGAGAATTAATGCGATGTGGTTCTTGCGCGACCATGTCCATAGCAGGATGACCGAGGTATTCAGAATTTATTTTGAGTATTGAGCGTTACTGACTTATGGAATTTTCAATATTCTACAATATGAAATTGATATCGTGGAATTAACACTAACCAGGCTAATACTTCTTGTAATATGTTATTTGTAAAGAAAAACTGCCACTTTTTAACTTTTAAAACATTACAGTCTTATCTTTAATATAAAAATAATAAAACCGCTACTCTTATCCCCCTTTCCCTCTCACTCTTTTCCATTTTATCTTCCTGTATCACCTTATCCTGTTTTCACGCTAATTCACTCTCTTGATCTATAGCTGTTTCGCTCCCTGATATATCTGTGCACCTCTTAAGCCTTTTTTTATGTATATCTTGTAAACAAAATTCTATCGGATCCTTAGCTTGAAAAATTGATGGAGTGGTGCCTAAAAGTTTGGTTAGTTCGTAACTTGGGCTTTTTCAACTTCTGCCCGCACTCAATGCCCCATTTTAGATCCACTTGTTTACCAAAAGAAGATCCTTCTATTAGTTTCAGGATTTGTATTTTTGTAAATATCTTCTGTTGTTATTTTTATTTGGAAGAGTCATTCTTTCTCTATCTCTCATACTCCCTCTCATTATCTTTCTCACTCTCTTTCTTTCATTATCACTTTCATTCTCTCTCTCTCTCTTATCGTCTTTCTCATATCTCTTTATTTCTTTATACCCATTTTCCCTCAGTGCCATTATCTTTCTGTATCCACTTTCTTACTCTCCTTCTCCCTTTTGTAAGCTTTCTCTTTCATTCTCTTCTTTCTAGCTCTCACTTTCATTCAAACTCCTCTTGTCAGCATTCTCTCTCACACTCTCTCTTTCCCATTCGGTCTACCTTTCGCTTTCATTATCTTTCACACTACTCTCCTTTTTCAAGCTCTCTCTCTCTCTCTCTCTCTCTCTCTCTCTCTCTTTCTCTCTCCCTCCGCCTATCTATCTTATTCCTCTCCCTCTCTCTTTCATTATATTTATCACTCACTCTGCTCTTTCTAGTTCTATCTCTAATTGTCACTCTCTCTCTATTATTAATTCTCTCTCTCTCACTCTCTCTCTCTCTCTCTTTCTCTCTGACTCTATCTATCTACCCAATTATATGTCTCTCTCGCTTTATTTCTTTCTCTCACTTATCTCACTCTTCCTTTTTTTTATATACTTAAACTTCCATGTGCATCTCTTTTACCCAATCTAATCAATTTTTCAGATATTATACTGGATAACCACTTGCATAGAACTAAAGAACAGCTTCATAAGTGATTACACATATACACTATGTTTGTCAGACTACTACAGTCTTTTAAATACTGATATAAAGCAAATTAAAAATTCAATATGGCGATTATACACAGTATGGCTGCAGCTCTGCAATAATATTTATAACCATCTTTCGTCCATATCTTGTATAGCATATATAACGTATTTTAACTTACCTACTGTCTCAAATTGTATTCTTTTAATTAGCTAATCATGGACAAGTTGGTAGCAATTAGAAGAGGCATGTCTATTAGTAGAGTTGAAGTTGTGAGTTGGGATTGCTGAATGATGAAGTTGGACGGGCAAAGAGCCGAGAGAAACTTCCGATATTAGGTACTGCAATAGTTTCTGCCTTGTCAAAATAGCTGACTGCTTGATCACGTTTATCGGGCAATTAACCGTTATAGAGCAGTTAAATTGCAAATGTGATTTATAAATCTTCTATGAAGATGTTAACTAGATCCCAATTTATCAGATGTAGTCGACATTGTTATTTTATTTTTTTAAATTTTTTTTAATTAGTGATGGTTATATACAATGACGTTATGTTTTTGTATTTTCATTATATTTTGTTACGTTGGCACATTCATTGGATTATTTAACATATTTAACATTTGTTAAAACATCATTAATCACGTAATATGTTAATAATTCTGTTTAAGGAGCTTGAACGGGGGGGGGATAATCAGGAATAAATTTTTATGGTTAAGATTCTTTGCACGCTTAATATAATGGGACTCCGGTTTTTAATATTTTAATTTTATACTATTTATTTTTATAATATGATCATTACTGATTGTTGCGAGCATAAACTTTAACAGAAAACACATTAAAAATAAAACAAATTAATTACAATTAACAATAAAAAGGTATAAATCAATAAATCTTCTTTGATTAAAAAACATATTAATTTTAAGTAATAAATCAATGGTTTAAACTTCAAGTAACTAAAGTAAAATAAATTCTGAACTTCGAATAAAATAAAAAAAAGAAGGCGAACTTCAAACGGTAAAATCTAAATTAAAAAAAATATATAAATTAAAGATTTACAAAGTCGATTGATATTAGTAGCTCGTAAACATTCTAAATAGTTAATAAAGTGGTACCACTTCCGTCCTAAAACGACGATCCAACGATGAACAGGATGGCGTTGGATGATATTGATGATGAGTGAGGAAAAACGGTGACGATGCGATTTGGAAAAAATTACTTCGACGGAACATCGATCGGACTGACTCTCCGTATACCGCCGACGCCAACTCACCGAGCCAAAGAATAAACAAATGCGGATTAACGAAACGCGAACTTTTAAATAAATTCAAGAATAATTAATCGGCATTAACATCGATCAATTTGGTCATCACCGGGTGGATCTATCAGATGATACTCTAAAGAAGGCGAAAAAAACAGGCGCTGAATATATTTTTAATTTTATTGTTTTTTCTTGTAAGCTCGCCACTTTCTATTCACGTTTTTCAGCAATTACACTCTATTTATATATTGTTTTATGTTACGTGATTACCAACTTATGCGTGAAAACCTCTCGGAGAAAAATTTATAGCGACTTATTCTTTACGGATTAATTTTTCGTCTGATCTACCAGGAAGAATAGGCTTAAAAAATAACGGTACCGACACAAATTACAGATGTTACTACACAGTCACATTACGATTTCTTGGTACATATATAATTACAGAATATTGTATATGTAAAATTCATCATCAAAACGTTTACTATTAGTTGTTGCCATTTTTGTTTCAATGTTTTATGATTTAGGGTTCAACAACGTTAATTTCGAATCAAACCACTTTCAGTGCGATGTCATTTGTCAAAAAATCGAATTTTTATAGTACTTTTATTGTTGAAATTTAGTCAATTAGACAACCTCGACGCCGTCATTACATTATATCGGATAGCAACAAACGAAGAAAGGGGTAAATGGTTTTCCAGACCAGTGCCATTAGGCGAAATATACTAACCCCGAGAGAAAACTTTTTTTTATAACCGTCTTTCCGGCGACCGGAAGATGGAATTATTGAATATCCCAATTCAATAAAATATCGTTTTATGCTTGGCGGTCTGTGTTTAGAGATAGTAAAACCTTGGTGACAATAGGCGGCCTTGGTTGGTCGCCGTTGGATACAGAAAAACTAATATTTAATCAATATAACGACCGACACCAAATTGTCTCTAAAGCACGGTCAAAATAAATTCAAGTCAATTTTTTATTGGCGGGATTTTAATTAAATTTGAAATTATTTCTACAAATTATATATCAAAAAGCGTGAAGAATTTAAATTTAATTTTCTAACCGTTAAAAAAAGATGTTTCATTCAAATGATATATAATAAAATTAATTAATTTGATTTTCTTACGAATTGGATTTGCAAGAAAGTAATGTCGTTTTTTGAGGGCAAGATTAAATAGCTCAATATTTACACTTTTTACCTAAATTACGAGTATTCACGATGTTTGTAAGAGGTTAACTCGTGTTAACTCGAATAGAGAAATGTCCAGTAAGATCGTGAACGCACCCATCTTTTCTTAGTTGTTAAACGTTAATTTTTCCACAATGCTCTGCGTGGCGATTGTAGAACGAAAAATAAAGCCATAACAGTCCTTGAAGGCTTGTTGTTTTTCCTTTCTTTTGTGTTAAATTGTCAGATGCCAGAAGTCATTAAAAACGGAAAATTAATCAACTCTTTCATTCAAAATACTATCTATGCTATCAAAAAGTACTAACAAATGCTTCAATTCGTGCCGACGTACCTAACTTGTATCCTAACGTCTAACAGCCTACAACTTTATAGGTTAGGGAATGTATCTACTATTAAAGAGAGTATATAGACAGGTCAGAAATAACAAAAGAAATGTATTGGTCTGATTTAATTAATGCGTATTTAAAAATAAAAATACATGTAAACAAAAAAACAGCTGTTCGATTCATGGCTGCCATGTTGGTTACCTACGCCCTAACGGATAACAATGTGACTACATTTTCGACCTAACATCTTAAATTGGCACTGGCCTGTTAGATCGAGTTAACTTGCCGATAGTTACAGTTACCTCATCATTTTTCTCGATCTAACACGACCTAACAGAATTAACAGGGTTAACACAAAGATCGTGAATACCCTATTATTTTTGTTTACAAATAAGCTTGTTTAATCCCTGAATTAAAAGGCTTTATTTCTCTTCAATTTCTGTTTTCAGCCTGTCTAGATGTGTCGAATTGTTTATTCGTTAATCATTTCTTTGTGAGAAACGCTTTTAAATCATTGTTTCCTTTATGAATTCCGAAAACTGAACGATGCAATTGTTGCAACTAAAAATTTGTGTAAAACCCTACTGGTATATGTATGTTCGTAATATCGGTTTGGTCGATTTAGAGAAGGATTATTTTTTTCTTGAAGATGATGCACGCAATAGACGTCCTTCTGAGGTTGACGGCGACATATTGAGGCATAGGTTCAAAGAAAATCACTTTTTGCGGATCGTATCTCGATTTGCTCTTCACTCCTCCTTCCTCACTTGTACGAACCGTCTTTTCATAGATTAGTAACAATTCATAAAAAATGGATCAAGTACAAAAGCTTACTGCCAACCCCGCCAACGGCGCCCAGTTTTTCCAAAACAACAAATGTGCGAAAGAGAAAAAAGGTTTGCTGAACATTTGGTGGGACAGGTCCGGCCACTTGCATTTTGTGCGTTAACTACAAATACCATCAATTAATAATAGAGTTCTGTGAACAGTTAACCAGTTTAGACCTTCAAATAAAGAATAAACAGCAATAGCAGACAGAAACGGTATAATCTTTCACCCGTAAATTTTGAAAGTGTTCAAAAAGTGTTCAAACGATCCTGTATTCAAAAGATGGAAATTTTTATACGAAAGGCTTAGACAAGCCGGCTGAAATATGGCAAAAGGTAATTGGGAACAATGGACAATACATCTCCGAATAGTTAAAACCGTACCAGGTATAAAAATATTCACTGCAAAACATATTATTTTCTTGCCAACCCAATAGAAATCCGTTAATATGTTGTATTTATAAAATGTATATATCAAATTTAATAAATTTAAGTACAACTCACATTGTGATATTGCTTTCACCGGAATAAAATAGATTTAAATCGTATCACAACAGCATTATTTATCATTTATTTTATCCCATTTTATACATTTTCCGACGTAATTGGTCAAACTGAAATAATAGCGTTAATATTTCTTAAACTAACCAAGCATACCAATTTAGCTAATTAGACCTGGCATCAGGTGGATTCAGAAATAATAGGGAATAGGAAAAAGATTTAAAAAAACAAAGCAGCTGAGTTAAATTAAGCCATAAGTTATAAAAACAAAAGGAATCAAGTCGAGAGAAAAATTAAAAGACAAAATACATTCTAGAAACTAAAAATGAAAGTATACGTACATACATCGGGTAAAAGATGAAGAAGAAAAAGAAAGAGTGATTTAAATAAAAGCCTATAAACGAGAAAGAAACGAGAATAGTGGAGAGATAGGAGAAATTAAACCTAATTATGAGGGAGAGAGGAGATAATGAATAGGAAATAAGAGGGGCTGTAAGGGTATGAAAAGAAACGAAAGGGCATGGAAAAGAAATACAGGAAGAGTAGGTGAGAGAGACACGAACGAAGAAGGCAAACCTGACAGATCATAAAATACAAAACAGTTAAAAGAGAAAAAAGCTTGCGAAAATGAATAAGTGAAAAGATGCTTATAGAATGTAGTTTAAAAAGATAGTCACTCCAATTCTTATGGAAATTTTTATCAAGTAAAGTATCACAGTACAACTTTAAAAAAGATCTTATCATGTCACTTAAGGTTTTTAAATTTATTTGATTTAGAATGGGAACTATTAACTGAGCAGAACGCCTATATTTTTTTAGTCGTTCCTATCAGTTTAGTTTCTCGTTTGTCGGTCACGTTCCGGCATTGCCTTAGGGAGTAAAATGATCAAAAATGACATGACCAGGCTGCAAAGAACTTCTTTCCCTACGTTTAGAAATTGACGTTTTTATTGTATATGTCTTAAGAATATCGCTCATATAAAAATACATTTTAAAAGTACAAAAATGTTATGGTTCAATAGTAAAAAAGCGTTACAACAGTTAAAGTTCCTTTTTATACATGTGTAAATCAGAGTAGAGAAACAATTAAAGTTCCAATTCGTTTTTATTTTATATATGTATTTAGAGAGTTAGAAGTGTTAAATAATAATGGAACAAACGCGGTCAAATTAATATACCATCATAAAATAAAACCTTATTTTAGAAAATTCTCTAAGGAGTCTTTTATATCTTTTCTTGGTTTAAATGATTTTCTTGTTTTTTTCTTTATTTAAAAGTTTTCGGATTATAGAATTACAAAAACCATATTTTGCAAAATTTGCGCAGCTGAATTGAGGCGTTCATTTTACAAAAGATTGAGGTTTTGAAATTTGAATTTTATTAATTAATTCTTGCTACAATTCCAATTACGTAGTAATAATTTCCAAAATTTTCTGATCTATCAAGAAACAAAAAATAGGTGGAATGATATAACATTTTTTTAATTATATCATAAATCCAGGGTACACAGACAAAGAAACGCGATGTTGTAAAAATTGAAGGATAGTGTGATTTTACAATTCAATGAGATATGATTCCGGATTTAACAGAAAATTGAGGGAATACTAACATAGAAAAATCATACGCATAAAGATATCCAAAAAGTACATAAATAATCAAAGGAAATAATAATACAATGTAATTATTTTGAGTGATTCCCTTGTTTTTTTTTTAACATAAACTTTTTTACTATTAAGAAAAAAAACATTTTCATTGAAAGAATGATTTATCGTTTAACAAAAATTATTAATGGTACTTCTTCGGATGTATGTTTTTAAGTCTATACCCAACTGAAATACATTATACATCCAAATTTAATTATATTCAATTTTTTCGATTTTTACTTGTTATATTATGAAATATTTAATGTTTAACATATATTGGCAATTTGGACAAATAAACACAAATAATTAAGAGGTCCTTAGTTAAAAAAATCAATAAATAAAGTTCACTGTAGTATCAAGGGAAATTTATTTTTGAATTTAAATTATACTTAATTATTTTTGTTTGTGCTTAGCCGAATACAGTAATGGTAGTTTATTTTATTTTTGTCATTTTCACATGTTTTACATAGATTTAGATAAATTCAATTGCCGTAAAATGAACAACCAACGTATTCGTTTTGTAATTATTAAAATGTTATTACTGGAAGTTTTTTCACATAGTTTACATATCTTTGGTCTATTTCAACTCTCAGTTTACTCTAAATTACTAAGGATTGAATAGTTTTTATAAGCGGTTTAATGTGCAGACTATCGATCTGCTATATGGTGTAGCCTCCAACCATCTTTTTTTTTTTACATTTGTTCTATCTTTCTTCTTAATCCATGCGGCAGAAAATCTTTTAACAGTAAATTTATTCCTATTTGCAAATGAAATGTCGATATAGGGTGTGCTGAGTTGAACTCGGTAAATTGCGAGAGCACCTGTTTGGCAGGGGCAGCAAGGAAATGGCTAACCCATAAATTAGCAAATGCCGGACCCCCCACAAACGGATAAAACCGACTAATTCTACTCGGTTCTGCCATTATCACAGGTAATTGCTTGTCCTGTGATTGCTCTTACAGTCATGTCCCTGGACCAGAAGCCATTACACCGCTCCTTCACCCCTTTATTAACCTTTGGGACCCAAGTGCCAATTGCTTTTTAATTATTATACATATATCCATTACAGTTCGTGGTCCATTAACCATTAACTTTTTTTTAATTAATTAATTTTTATGAAAGGTATTCGTTGAGATAAAAAAGTCAGTGTAACGAGCGGGATTCGAACCCACGACCTTCGGCTAAATACGCCGCTGCTCTACCACGAGCTATCGTGACTTCGATTTTTTTATCTCAACCAATACCTTTCATAAAGAATAATTAATTGAAAAAAATTAATTGGTCAATTCGGACGACGAAATCTAATGGATTTAATAATTAAACTGAAGTATATCCTCACGAAAGCTCGCCGTGGTCATTTCATTTATCGCCGAGAATCAAATAGATTACACGACATTTGAAAAATGGCCAAATTAGAGGGAAAATTCAAAAGGTGGGGTTGAGATGGGAAGTTAGTGTCCGAGTGGATAGCTAGAGCAGCGGTGTATTCAGCGAAAGGTCGTAGGTTCGAATCCCGCTCATGACACTGACTTTTTTATCTCAACCAATACCTTTCATAAAGATTAATTAATTATACATATAATAGTATTCAAAAGGGATACTTGCAAACAAAAGCGTGTGATTGATAGTGACATACCTGAAACAAAAAAAAAGATAATTAATAAAAACATTAATAAAAATTTTAATTGTCGCTCAGTGCTCAGCGAAACAACAGGCTGTCGATCGTAATTCGATAACAGCAGAATGAACACATGATTATTCTCTTAGAAAAGTTTAATAGCATGACACGGCAGTAGTAGACTAGGAATAATTTTTTTCTTTTCGACCCTTCTGGAAATGATTTAACTGATTATGTCCAGAGCATCGATACATTCTTTGCACGAAAATGCAGTGAATTTGTAAATATTGAAGGTTTTATAACATTATACAGCACGAAAATAAACTAAACAGAAATTACTTTATCGCTGTAATAATGACTAACCATGCTTTTGAATCAGTTCGATTTGTTTTTGGTTTGGAACGGTGGTTATTACAATGAGTGTTGTTTGATTTACTTATTGTAATTATCGCTTAGTACTGATTAATACTCTAATAATAACCCTAGCATTATAATTCACAACATTAATGTACAATAGAGCACATAGGGGAGCGTCTGTGGCTGCAATGGTTTAGTTGTTGTCACGGCGCGCGGTAAAGGGCCCGATTCGAATCCATCGGCCCTATGATTCCAAACCGACATACAAATGGTTTTTTTTCCAAAAGCACCGGCACTCCGAGGGTTGATATGACCTCTGCTATTGCGAACCCTCTTTTAAAAAATCATCTCTCCACTCTCTCTCACACGCGTCTCTATTATTCCTCTCGCTCACTCCCTCACTCCTTTTTACTCTTACTTTATTCATACTCCCTTTTACTCTTGGTCTGAGTCACTCATTCCCTCTGTCATTCTTAGTTTATATCTCCTTCTCATTCCCTAACTCACTTATTCTAATTATTAGTTACCATCTCATGCATGCTAATTTTCTCGTTATCTCTTATACTTTCTCACTTTTATTCTCTCAAAGAGCCTCTCATTCTCCCTCTTCTCTCTTACCTCTTTATCATTTTCACTCTTAGCACTCCCATCATCTCTCTTATACTCACTCTCCCTCTCCCTGAAACATTTACTCAATCCCAATCCCACTCAATATTTTTCTTACTATCGTTCTCCCTCCTCTCACTCACTCTCTCTCTCTCTTACTCACTCGCTTATTTGCTTCACTAACTATGTCAGCAGACACAAGTTTTTAAATAGGAAAAGTATGTAGAGTTCCGTGAAATTATGGACAACAATGATTAATGAAATTAAAATGTAACGAATGAATAAAAAAAACTGTGTTTGCTTTCCAGAAGCTGTGGAATGAGATGAAAAACACTATTATTTAATTAAAACAGGAAAACCTGGTAGAGGTTCTGGCACTGTTACCGACTCCCAAGGAAGTCGTGTCGTCCCTGGACTTAAGAATGGGAGTTGACTAAAAAGTAAGGCACGGAAAATAAATTAATTCTAATAAAGAAGTTGAGAAAACTTTGGATGAGATTAAAAAGAAAAGAGAAAAAACGTAAACCCAACAAAATTGGTAGCATTGGATGAGGTGGATAAGTTGTAGGACAATACTTAATCATCAAACGGGAAAAGAACTTCTGCCAAATAGGTCGTTGATTTAATTCGCTTAACTCGAAAAAGGGTCCGATTTGGTTCTTCACAGTTCAATGCCGTATTTAAACGTCAGCATAGAAGTATTAACTGTAAATGAAAACACATCATTTTGAAATCCAATGGGAAATACAATCCACTCTAGAGATATCAATGCTCAGGCAATTCCGTATTACGCCACTCATTACGCGCGGTTTAGTCGGCATGGCAACTTGCGGAAAGGCCCCCGTAAAGCTCAACAAGATGAATGTTTATAAGATAAAAGTTTTTACTGATAATTCGATTATGAACACCACAGCCCTTGATTTTATAGGGTTCGACTACCAGATTTGATTTATAGTCAGATCCGAGGTGTTAATTTTCTTTACTGATTCCCCAACAAATAACTTTGTAGACTTGTGTAAAGATACAATACTGTTAAAATTCCTAAGAAGAATTTCGCGAATATCACAGCTACTTAAACAATATTAAGACGCATTAAATTAATTATTTAACAAATTGTTATGTTAGCTTATAATATTCTCTGATATTCTACTTTATGGCGATATTATATTTTCATTATTTTCTTTTTTTGCAGGAAATGCGGCCTACCAGTTAAATAGTTTAGTAGCCTCTGTCTCAGTGGAATATATATATTTACAAAGTTACATTTTCAGTCTCCGTTTTTCTTTATCTTTCAACTAATTAAGGTTTTTAGTTGAAATAAAAAAGTCAGTGTCACGAACGGGATTCGAACCTACGACCTTCGGCGAGATACGCAGCTACTATACCGCTTGAGCTAACGTGACCTCGATCCACTCGACTGAATCGTCTGTACAGCAGTGCAACATTCGGGCAGGGAAAAGTTAAAATAAAAACAGTTGCTTTGCTGAACTTCAGCCTGGATTATTTATTTTTTCTTCATTAATCATTTTTCTACCTAACAACGAATGTCTTTTTACTCAATTTCACTCGGTAGGGTGTTTGCAATAATATTATGTGTAAATGTTTATATTGTACAAACATTGATAAACTTTATATGCGTACATTGTTTGTCCAACTCAGACTCGGATTATGTCAGGCGTCTAACGTTCCTTGCACAAATGTCGATTCGGGACGCTGAAGAAAACTAAATGCGAGTTTAACAAACAATGACAGAATGTAAACAACAAAGGAAATTAATGTTTACTTTAGTGAAGAAGCAAGTTAATGGAATTAACAACGAAACAAACGAAATGAGTTCTTTCAAATATTTTGCCATAACTTTAACATTTTTTGACCAATTTAAACTCTAATTGAACCATTGTTTTCAGCGTAAAATTCCTTTAAAACGACGTGTAATGATATAAAGGGTCGTATTTTAAATTTTGAAGTGGAACTGGGGCTGAGGCTGTATAATGTTCCTCCAACACAGGTAAAACTTTGAAAGTAGTGTAAAAAATATTAAGCACGTATTTTTTTTTGATAGCGCCATTGGTTCAAGAGAAAATCAGCCGGGCCATCCAAAAATAGCCACCGTACATCTTGTTAGTAATAGAGCGACGCGATGTGCCCAGTCACGACAATGGATGGGATTATGGGAACAGTGATATGCGTTACCAGAAAATATTCGATACCAGTATTCGATACTGGTATCGAAAAAATATTCGATAATACTCAAGTATCGACAGAAATTATTCGAGTACTTACTCATATGAATACTTTTCGTTTATTCATAAATGATCAACTTTCTACTGTGAACTTTGGTTAAAATACGCTCATGCGTTAAAATAATCAAGAATTTGCAGTTTTTCTTTCCATTTTTTAAATATTTTTTCATACAGTGAGTACGTAGGTAAGAACAAGGAAAAGCTGTCAACACATTTCAACATAATTGATATTTCAATTTTATCGTTATCGAGATTTGAAAAAAAATTGATCATCGGGTGTTTGGTTTTCAAATATTTGAAAAGATAAGATGTATTCCCAATGTATTCCCCGATCATTAAGTTTTTTTAGTAACATAACCTCATGCCTTACTTTTGGGAAGAGACATGATTAGGTCATCTACTATGTCGTCTACCTACGAGAAAGAAGGCAACACTTTTTAGGTACTTAAGACAAAAAGCACTTTTAAAGAAATTACTGAAAGTAAAAGCGTGATGTGCGATGCGGGAAAGAATTATGAGTTACCAGAATTATCAGAAGAGTTACCAACCAACAATTAAAAATCTCGATTAACTTAGTTGACACATGTCGCTAGCAGACGCTCTTAACAGTAACTAGTCAACTCCCAATTTGACGAGAGGTAAGTTTTGAACGGTAAATAACAATTCAATATTACCTGAACACTCGACGAAAAATCTATTTCAGTATATTTTTCGAAAAGTAATCGATACAGTACTTGTATCGAATGACAATATTTGATACCGCAATTACTCGGTATCGAAAGAAAATATTCGATACTTTACTCTTATCGATTGGTTTCGCACGTCACTATATGGGAACAGTTATTTCAACGTTAGAACAGACGACGAATTGCGAGCCTCCAAGAACTTTTTCTTCCTAAAGCCTCTTCACTTTGTCCCAAACAGTTCGGGTGATGGACTTACTGGTCTATATTGGCCAAGGTTGGAAACAGTGTTGAGGATTGTTGAAGAAATCGCAAAGATATGATGATTTGATTAATTAATATTTAATATGGTTCCATCGCAAATAAGTAGAAACTTTAAAAGGAATATGTTGATTAACAGTACTAAAACTATAGCAAATGAAAAAACGCACAAATCTTTCTAGTAACCTGCTAAATTCATCACGTACATGTAAATACTACTATTGAGTACATTTTTTCTTCATTCTGCCATTTTCAGTAAAGCTCAAGTTATGTAAGAAAGCAATATGTTGCTCTCCTGACAATTTAAGATTTATTTAATATTCATCTTCAGTTTTGTGCAAATGTAGGAAAAACAATAAACAGTTTAAAAGTAGACGTTTTTATTTTGGACGAATTGATATGATTGTATCAAAGAGGAGCTTTTTGCAATTTGATATATCAGAAATTTGCAAACAATATATTAAAACTCAAGGCGGGAACAAAACTGTATACAATAAATAAAAACGTACACACAACAGCCAAGACAGTGTATATCAACAAAGTTTTTAATACATTCAATACTTTTTGTACAATTTATTATGAAATCTGCGTGTATTGTTACAGAAGGGGACATTATTCACCCCGAGAAGAAGCGTCGTGCGTATCCTACATTCTGTTATATTCAATAGAGTCTCATAATTCGGTTGGGTGGGTCCCAGAAGTCACTTCCTGCAGAACCAGTGAAGAGTAAGCTCACAGCGTTGCTGTAATTGAGGTGAGCAGGGATCGATACGAGGATGTTTTTGTTCTAAAAGCCCTGGCAATCGACGAACCCCGCTAGAACGTGTCTCTCCACTGTTATAATTAGTTCATAGTTTAAATAACGTTTGGTCCTGCCTTATGACTATGCCTAAAAGATACTGATTACATTTAAACAGACTACTTTCTCTTCGTGTGTGTAAAAAGAAGAACGTCGTGATTATTTTTCAAGCTGGAAAAGCAATCTCTTAAGGCCGGCCGGGTATGTCTGACCAAAGTGATGGAGGGTAAAATGCCATCCGGCCGCTGTTCCCTTCACGTATCTAATTACCAGATGTCAAGAGTTTGTACTTGACACAAAGTACTTCCTCACAACCTCGGTGAGTGTCTGACCAATATTTTCTAAACGCTTTAACTAAAACAAACCGAAAAATCATTCTTAAGCATATGCTGAATATTATATTTGTTTAATGCATATGTAAGTATATACTGAGGTACATCATATTGCATTGTCTGATTAATAAGGAATATACGTGTGGTGCTTAGTGACCGTTAAGTCAATGATTATTCGGAGATCGTGAGATGCGGTCTGGTGTGACGTAGGTTTAGAAAAACATTTTCTTTATCGTGCCAACGTTTCGACCTTTATTGAGATCATCTTCAGGGCCTGGGATTTAAAAACATTATTTTTAACAAATAAGTGTAGGATGTGGAAAAAATGAATTTTTGCAACGCAAAAAATATAAAATAAAATAAATTTTTATATTCAATCAACGCATTTGTACTACCTACATTGATTGAATCTAAAAATTTATTAAATTCACTAGGTTTCATTGTCCGCTTGACTTAAAATAATATCTTTCAATTAATAAATCTGTATTTAAGGTATAGGTTGAGGTAAAAAAGTCAGTGTCACAAGCGGGATTCGAACCCACGACCTTCGGCTTAATATGCCGCTGCTCTACACTCGAGCTATCGTGACTCCACTTCTCATATTAACCTCACTTTAGTTTGAGGTGGAATGGAAAGTTGGTGTCCGAGTGGATCGAAGTCACGATAGCTCAAGTGGTAGAACAGCGGCGTATTTAGCCGAAGGTCGTGGGTTCGAATCCCGCTTGTGACACTGACTTTTTTATCTCAATCAGATATCACCTTAAATACAAATTAATTAATAAAAATTCATTTTATTTCATTTTTTTGGCATTGCATCAATTAATTTTTTTCACGTCCTATATGTATTTGTTAAATTTAAACAGTGTAAATGCCAGGCCCTGAAGATGATCTCAATAAAGATCGAAACGTTGGCACGATAAATGTAAACCCTACATCACACCAGGCCATATCTCACGATTTCAGAATAATAAGGATATATATATATATACAACGTATGAATACAGAAAATATGTATGTAACTTTCGTCCTATTCTTAGTTTTGTTTAACAACCGATGATTCAGTCGTTGTGATGACTTCAGCATTGCTTTTTCTTCCCTGCACAGAATATGGAAATTAAGAAACAAAAAGTCAATAATGATCAATAACAAAATTATGCTACGCTGACGGTTGAATTTTTCTCGAGACGTATAATTATGCCAGGACTGGCGGAAGGTCAAAGCAGATCCTGTGCAAGTATGAAGATGAAGAGCGGGTCTGAGCGGAGGACGAAGCCTATTGTTGTCCGTGAGGTCATTGTTATAACACAATGGTTTCCGTCCGGGATGAAATAGGTTTTAGAATTGTCTGTCTTTGCAAAGCTCGAGGGAGGGAGATCTCCTCTCCTAGGTAAAAATTTATACACTTTTATCTTATGTTCATAAAAGAGATTATGACAGAGGTTTCTTCCGACTGAAATAAACTCTGGCTCGTTAAGATAAAGAAAGAAAACGTTGAAAAGAAATAAAGGAAAGAAAAACGAAAGGACAAAGTTTTAGCCCTCGTTTAGCAAGTTTAAAGTAAACCGATGTGAAAAAAAATATTCCTTTTGTCAATGATTAAACTTGTATTTTTTTAGTTATTAAAACTACAATTTTAATCTAAGTTCAAGTTGAGCCAAAAACAAAATTATTTGATAGTTAAGTGTCGATTCAACGCAATATAATTAGCATTTTATATCATATGTTGAGAAACCAAACTTCCATCCTTATAAAAAAACAACAACCAAACTTCCCCAAATAAACAAAAATCAGAAATTTTCAATTGCACTTCTTTTTTTTACTTGACTTGCTGGTGGCCTGATTTGATAGTATTACAGGCCAGAATAGTATACGTGGAAACATTTGTTCAGAAAAAAATTGAAACAAAAATTAAAAGATTTTGTCAATTTTCTGCAGAAAGATCAACGTAATGTACAGTCCTTTAAGATAGTAATCCGGTATTCTTACTGATCTGGCTGTGAGACACGTTTCGGCATTGCTCTCTTTCAAAATCACATGTAGTTGACCCACGAAAAGAACAAAGAATGGATGTACAGTAAACTTTGAAAAAAAATTGCAAACGTAGTCAAAAACAAACAGATTCACCATCGAAGAAGGCGAAACAGGAAACACGCTATGCCAATTAAACGAGCAAGATAAGCAGTTTCCAAGATCGGTATCAAACTACAGATATGTAAGGTCAGCGACTTGCGACTGTCAGATCTATGACCTCAGTGGCTTAACGCTTTGAGAGTTCCAGTTATGAACGATTAAAATGCATGTCGTCTTTTGCCAAAAATATAACAATAAAAATAAACTCCAGAAACACCTGTCAGTCTTTGTGCTAATGCAATATAAATTTTATGTACAATTTTTGAATATTTTTGTAAATTTGCAATGTTCTACCTTCAAATACTTAAAGTGTAACAATGAGAAATAAATGTACATACAAATAAGAGCAATAGTGGAGAAATAAAACCATTGGTAGTGCTCCAATGATAATAAAATGTAGTCTGTTTATTCAGTCGGCGAGAAGGGTTCGAGAAAATTCATCAGGGTTTTTAATGTGCTGATTTACGGTTTTTGGGTGGGTTTTGTAAAATGTGCGGTAACGGGAAAGGAACGAAACGAATATTGAAGTATGTATCAGTAGTTTTGTTTGATACATAAAATAGAGCATCAAGATTTGATCGTAAGATTATGGATTTTTGAATGCGGCGGATGTTTTAAACGTTGGATGAACCCCACACATCCAGCGGTATGTCAGTATCGAAATAAATATGGCATTGTAAAATAGCCTTTCTTTTTTGAGAAAGCGTTATCAAGAAGTAGTGCAAAAACTCTGTATCGTGTCATAACTTATTGACGTTTCAGTCGAATGGATTCCACGTCAAGTGTTTGATGGTGTACAGTCCGAAGTAACGCAGTTGGGAGGGGAATCTTATCGATTTAGACTGGATGGGAGATCTTTTTACAGAGAGCGTAGGTAACGTGGCTGGATTTGTCTGTATTGAATTTTAGTCTTTTCTTTTAACACCCAGACTAGTAGTATGAGGTGAAGCTGAAGTTTTCGAGTGGAAAGGACAGGATCGAAGTTCCTAGAGAGGAACGCTGTATCGTCCGAATATGTGAGTGTGCTGGAAAGTCAGCTGGGTAAACCTGGTATAGTGTGGGGGCAGAATGCTACCCTGCGAACGAGAGCATAGATGGAGAAATATTCTGAGAGGGAGTTGCATTCCACAACTCGGAAAAACCAGTCAATAGTAACTGTGCAGTGTGAAAGTAGTATAGAGAAAGATACCCTGAGCATGAACAGTAAGCCCGGGTTACCAAACAAGATCAAACGCTTCGCTTACGTCAAGAAATGCTCCCGAACAGTTTTGTTTCATCTCAAGATAGGACGAAATAATGTCTACCACGCGATGGCTCTGTTGGAAAATGACAGTAGCAAAAACGTAATTGGTGATAAGTTAGAATTCTTTTCTTGACGTTCGAATTCTTTTCAACAGGAGCTACTCTAAAATTTTGCCCAAAATCTTTTGGGGTTGCCAATATGAAATAGACTAATATTTTGGTTTTTTATTTTAGATGACATTCGGATATTCGAATGCTTCCAAGCTACATAGGAAGTAGGTTGTTGTGCGAAAGCAGAATTAAATATAGGTATTTAATGAATATGATGGTATTTTTGGGTTAGCGTTGGAGAATTTTGGGGTAATAGATCGAAACCTGGCGCTTTCATTGAATTTTAGGTACAATGAACGTCAGAAGATCTATACAATCAATAGTCCGTTCTTTCGTCTTTCTCGTAGGGCTGGCCTCCTAGAGAAAAATGAAATAGCTTTTAAAAAATTACTGTATATACTCAATTCTACAAGTAGTTCGATTTATTATACAACTTCGTTTTGAGTAAACTGACTGGCAAACTGAGGTGACCGTTAGTTAATGATTATTCGGAGATCGTGAGATGCGGTCTGGTGTGACGTAGGTTTTAGAAAAATATTTTCTTTATTGTGCCAACGTTTCGACCTTTATTGAGATCATCTTCAGGACCTGGGATTTACAAACATAATTTAAATTTAACAAATACGTGTAGGATGTGGAAAAAAATGAATTTTTACAATGCAAAAAAAATCAAATCAAATAAAATATATTTTTATATTCAATCAACGCATTTGTACTACACTGATTGAATATAAAAAATTATTAAATTCACTAGTTTTTATGGTCCGCTTGACCAAATAATATCGTTCAATTAATAAATCTGTATTTAAGGTATAGGTTGAGATAAAAAAGTCAGTGTCACAAGCGGTTTTCGAACCCACGACCTTCGGCTTAATATGCCGCTGCTCTGCCACTTGAGCTGTCGTGACTCCACTTCCCACCTGGGGACCCCACAAAACTGAGCGTGTATGATGTCCTAAAGACTTGTTCCGCGAACTCTTTTTACACAACTAGCGGGTTTATCAAAACGTGTATTTCTTAAAATTGAGTAACGCATCGGATTAACCGTTAGATAAGTACATACAACCATTTTCAAAACTCTGTGAAGATAAACCAATTATTTTGAACCTGAAGCATCTAAACAGACTGCTTGATAATGTTCTGAGTATATTCAAAACATAATTGTATATACACTACGTAGGTTTTTACTTTGTGAGTAGAAGTTCAAATTTTATAAGCTTTTAAATTTTTGATTAATATTTTGACGATACAAGAAATGAAAATCATATTTCCATTTAGCCTTATTCATTGATTGTTTTTTTAATATAAATTTTTAATACTGAAGGCTGATAAATAATTATTTCATTGATAAATAAACCATTTCAACTGGTATTTTTTTCATAGCACAACATGAACAAAAACAGTTAGCAAATAAAAGTTAATTGTGTTGTGTTCAATTTGTGACAATTTAACAAAAAGGTATGTTGGTCAAGAGCTTTTATCAATGTGGAAAGAACTTTTAATCGATTCATCTGTCTGGGTTAGATCTAGAAATTGAAGGACATCGCACCGATAAGAGAATTAATCTTCAAATTTTATCTAGGGGGTTTGGAGGCCGTACTAGGCCGATTCAAATTCCCACTGATTAGCGTCTAAAATTTTCTATATTTCTATGCGTAAAAGCTACAAAATTTTATAACAGACATGCTTCAGCAGTATTAGAAAGGAATAAAATAATATTATTCATAATAAATAATACTGAAGATGGCAAAAACGCGTTTGACAGACCAACCAGGAAGATTAGGCAAAGTAAGATGATCGGTAAAGATCAAATAATAGCCTCACCGGTTCACTGAACACGGGAGGAAACAGCGACCCATTTTCGAATGTGAAGCAACAGCTCAATGAACATTAAACCTAACATATGAAAAAATCTAGAGAATGAAATTGTAGCAGAATTTGTAATTGATCTGATACTTCTAAAAAGAAGGATGTCTATTGCCCTGAACGAGAGAAGTAGGAAGGTACAAAACCCAGGCCTGGAAGCACAAACCCCGCTTCCTAGTATCCTCATTACCATACCAACAACCAAGTTTCTATAAAGGAACTTCAAATGGAACCGCCAAGCCGTACAGCTCCATTTGGAGTGCCTGAAATTTGAGGGGGAATTCGCGACCGTTCCACAGCCAATCGCTCCGAACGTCAACTAGTGAATTACCTTCTCAAAATGGATGACGATCACTTGTGCTACTCTACTGTTTATTTACATATTAAAAGCAAAAAATCGAAGAGAAAATGGTGTAAGAAGTGGCTCCTGAACAGAAGCCTTAATACCCACATCAATTTGATGAAAGATCTTTCCCTTGAACCCGCTGATTGGAGGAACTATTTAAGGATGGATGAAACGTCTTATTTATTCATTATATTTAGTGTTCTATTGACCAAATTACTTATTTCAATTATTTAATCTTTTTTGTAAGGTTTTGGTTGAAATGAAAAAGCTAGTGCCACGATGCGGGATCTGAATCCATGGCTTTCGGCTAAATACGCCGCTGCTCTACCAATTGAGCTATCGTGACTTCGATCCTCTCCGATACCAAAAATGGCAAAAAGAGAGAAAATTCGAAAGGTTGTAGGTTGAGATGGGGAGTTGGTGCCCGAGTGGATCGAACTATCGAAGTCTCGATAGCTCAAGTGGTTAGCGGAGCGGCGTATTTAGCCGAATGTCGTGGATTCGAATCCCCTCGTGACACTATTTTTTCATTTCAACCAAAACCTTACAAAAAAAAAAGATTGACGTCTTATTTATATTTACTCCAGCTTGTTACCCCCTTGATTAGAAAACAAAAGACATTCATGAGAGAAATCATCACTACATGAAAGGTTGGCAACCACATTACGATTTCTCGTTACAGAGATGAACTACAAAGACGTGGTTTTTGGAACGGCGTCGCTCCGTTTGGACTGCTTGGAGCGATCGTGAATGGCCACCTTAAGATGCTAACAATGGTTAGCAGAGTAACTGGTATTCAATAAGTAATCGGTTAGGACAGTACATGATTTTAAAATCACTTTCTTTACTATTTTCAACGGCCCGAGTTTAATTTATACGTCTCTCCTCGCTTCCTTGATGTTTTAAGGGCAACCGATCCCTCCAAATTAATCTTTAGGGGCGGAACGGGCCCTATACATCTCCCTCGTTTCATTAGGGCGACAATTAACTCTGTTCAGTCCTCGTTTGTACTCGGCCAGCATTAAGGGCAACTATTTGTTTTCTGAAGCAATTAACTTCATATATCTCTATTAGCGGAGGGTCCAGCGTTTGCAATTCTTATTTGTCTTCGGTTATTTTTCAAGCGACGTTCCACTAACGAATACGGGAAAATGATAGAAAAAAGCTAACAAATAAAAATAAATTGCCTTGTCTTTTTCTTGAAATTGTAAATGTCAACCATTTATGTCAAAGACGACAGTAAACCAAATGATGCGAAATTACTCCAGGGAATACAGATTTGAATAATAAACAAGTTTGAAAGTAAAATGCCTCCAGCTTTTACTTTATTTTCATGGCAAAAGTTCAAATTTGTTTTATATTTGTAAGAACGATGTAAAATACATTTCCATTAACTTGAGTAAATTTGAAATACATACATCAAACCAATTGTTTTTTAATAAATCTATTTTTAATTGTTACGTTTGCTCTTTGTTTTCTCATTAACAATTTAAATTGAATTCATAATTTCTCGCTGGCGTGTTTACGTGTTTAGTCACCGAAAATTACCTACAGCACGAAGTACAAAAATAACCGTTCTACCATTTTAGGGATTTGAATATAAAGTATAAGGGAAAATGGTAATATCATGGAATGTTATTTAAAAGTCAACTCTGAATTCATAATGGATTCTATAACTGCAACCAATTTTGTATTTCAGAGAACAGTTTTACTTGCATTGATTCTGTAGATAAGAGCACACTTCTATGGTTTTATCAAACTTAAATTATACTAACCCTAATTCACATTACTGTATTATTTTTCATAAACGTGCTCTAGCCAAAGAAAGAGAAACTAAATTACAAGGTTATACCGGGTAAAAAGGAAAGTGAGTCACTGGCTGTCATTTTTGTGTTTAGCATGTCAAACTCGAACAATGTGCAGTAGCGTTGTCGTATTGCAGCATTTATTTAAAAAAAGTAATTAAATAATGCCTTGGGTACAGGTCAATGTTAAATTGACCTGAGGATCTTTTTCCCAATCGGTTATTTAATACTAAGTGTTTAACCTGTAAAGCAACACTGTCTGATAAACTTTTGAAGGTCATCACTTCAGGATGGCTTTCTAAGGTTCTTTATCTCAGTTTTTTACTCACTTTACAGCCACGTCTTTGGCCTGACACCTCCTTTTGTAAGTCAATTTTTATTTATTATTCCATGTTGCCACTTAAAAGTAAAATTTAGTTTTGAATTTAATATAACTTATTTTTTTATACACATTGAACCGGATCTGCGTCCGTATACATTCGCGGGTTTAGATCCTAGAAAGCTAAACTGAGGGACATCAAAGTGAGTGTATCTAGCCCAGTGCCGGTTAAACATATAAAGCAAGTAGTCAAGTTTACAGCACTTCTGTCAATAAAGTCGAGGTCAGAAAGGGCTATTCCTCCGGAAGATTTTGTCGCAGATGATCTAGAAAATCAGATCCACGATATTCTCGTGGAAAATTTCGAATGTAGTTTATTAAACTATATTACACGGTCAAAAATATAAAATAAAGTATTTACTTGCTTATAGGTTTTTGCCTAATTATTTTGCTTCTGCACGTTTTAGGAATTTTATTTATTTATTTATTTATTTTTGTAAAAACAACATTTTGTTAATCAATTTCCATAGTATACGTACGAAAAAAATATACATACCCAAAAAACCCTTGAACCCCACTGTTACCTCCGTGCATATGCCCAGATTTTAAAAATTAAAATAAAAATCAGATACGATCTTTAGATCACTATAAACAATAAAAGTGCTCAAAAGAATTTATGAAATAATAACAATTGGAGTTGAAATGGTTAAAACCCCAATTGCAATAATAATTTTGAACAATCTTTAAGTGCCAAGCGCCCTCAGACAATTCTACCAGAGACAATCTCTACTTTGCACTACTTTACCAATTTTATAAATTGTTAGGTAAATTTGAACCTATCACTAAATGATTTTCCGATTAATTTTCTTTCAAACCATCATAATTAGATATTTAAAAAAATTAAAACTCATGAATTTCTGTTCGACTAGTGTCTGGTGTATTTATATTTGAGCTTTATGATAGCATACTTTTTAAATTTAAAAAACTCATTAAAATAACTGACACAACAAGTATTTTATAAATCAAAACCAATAATTATTTTATAAATATGGTTTTGTGAATGAATCAACGGCTCACCAATAAGTGAAACAAAGCGTTAAAAAAGTAATTAAAATGAGCTCAAATTAGAACGAACAGCGTCCTGATTAACATGGAAAACATGGTATATTTTTTTACCAATTACAAGCTCTGAAATTAATTGTTTTAGACAGGGGCTGCAAGGGAGAGCTGAACCCGGTAGTGATGGAGGGCTGCTCCTATCCCGGGATATAACTTTGATGGAAGGAAAATAGAGGCTTGATCTCATTACCCACGAGCTTTCATTACCGGTACGGAGAGAAAAAGATCAATTTCTACATGGGAAGACTTCCATTCAAACATTAATGGTTCACAAAACCACGAAAATAAAACATAGATAACGATCTTTTTGCCTGGTACATGATGATTACGGTGCTAGGATGTGGTGCTTGCAACACTAGTACATTTAAAAGTTAAAGGTTTGATATTATCTGAAGAAAGGAAGACAAAAATGGAGTAAAGCTGATTCACAGAACGACTAAAGACCAACACGTCTTAATCGATATGCTCAATATATTTTAAAAAAGTACAAACAATTTTTGAATAGCATAATAAACTATGACCATTAGACTAAATACTACAACATATAGTGCACAAAGTATTTTGAACAAATTTGCTTATATTGGGGATGATAAGTGAATCAGAGTATTTAAAACAATCAGAAATCGATAATTATAAAAAAATGAAAAGTAACTGTTTACACAAGGTGTTGGTTTGTGTGTAGTCCAGTGTGTGCAGTTTTAAACTTTTTCTTACTGAGGAAAAATCAGTGTGAAGTACTGATTTCCCTGCTATATAAAATGTACTAAAAGGACTATTATTTGCTATTTATAATATTCTTCTAAAACAATGGTAGAAACTGTGACGACGACATTGCAACCAGATGAAACTGTTTCCAGGTTATGTAATAAACAGATAGACTGTAACTGTTAATCTATTCCACTGCAAGATTTATCAAATTTCTGCCCTCAAATTACGATAAAACCGTCTGGACTACCTTTCCAATCTACCGGTCGTAAGTTTAAAGCTAGCGATTGTATTAGACGGAAAAGAATCCAAGAACGTATTCAAAAAGATATGGGACAAGGGTATCTAGATTAGATTCGCATAGTGATTTAAGGGAAGTGGTGAACAGGGCCCGGTAAAGCCAGAAATGCTATGTTCCAAGGGCGAAAAGACTTGTAACATCAGTGGTAAAACATCCCCCTTGCATAACTCATTGGTGGCGGTGGCAATATCGTAACAGGATGTGGATCGGTTTATATTGCCCCCCGAGGTAACGTAAAGCACCTTTCGCCTTATTTCTTTGAGCATAACTGTTGTCTGCACCCCCGAATGTTTTCCCCCTTTTATCGATTTGGTTTTCGATTATGTTTTCTGTTCTGTTTTACTTTCTCTTTTTAATGTTCTTTTTTTCTCTTTTTATGCTTTGATGAATGATCAAATTAATTTCGACTCGATTTAAATAATCGACAAGACCATCTGAAGGGAGTGAGAGGAACGTTGTACCTCTTGGGAGAGGCTGAACTATTCCCTGCACGTCACTCCAACTCAGCTTTCTAATGATTTTTTTATTACCACTCGAAACCAATACGTTCTTTTATTATTTAGCGATCTTTTAATAATTTAACAAAAACTTAAATTACATTTTTTACTAAATGATAAACATTATCTATTGGGCTCTTTTTTACGATATATTTACCGTATTATAGGCAAATAAATTAAAAACATTCTTTGGGGTCCCTTTCCTAGCCGGTTAATTATAATAATAGCTCATTAATCAGTTAAAGATATCCAATTAAAGAACAACTTTTTAATTAATAGTAGTTATTAGTTATTAATAGTATATATAGTTATTAATTAATAGTAAGGTATTGGTTGAGATAAAAAAGTCAGTGTCACAAGCGGGATTCGAACCCACGACCTTCTCCTAAAAACCCACGACCTTCTCCTAAAAACACCGCTGCTCTAGCGACAAATAAAATGGCCCAAAACCTCCCAGCGGCCAAAAGGAGGGGAAAATTGAAAGATGTGTTTAGGTTAATTGAGAAAAAAGTTAATTGGTAAATCGGAACACGAACTCTGATGGATTTAATAATTAAAATTAAGTATATCATCACCAAAGCTCTCCGGGGCCATTTCATTTGTCGTCGAGAATAAAATAGATTACATGACATTTAAAAATGGCCAAAAGAAGAGAAAATTAGAAAGGTGGGTTGAGATGGGACGTTGGTTCCGAGTGGATCAAAGTAACGATAGCTTAAGTCGTAGATTAGCGGAGTATTTAGCCGAAGGTCGTGGGTTCGAATCCCGCTTGTGACACTGACTTATCTCGGCCAATACCTTAAATAAATTATTTAGTAGGTTCTATAATTTTTCTTATACAAGCATTATACGAGAGGTAAAGAATTGAAAAGTTATAAATGCAATCCTGAAGGGGCAATGTCAGGCGAAGAATATAGCTAGCTGGAAGTTGATGTCCGAGTGGCTCGAAGTAACGATAGCTTAAGTGGTAGAGCAGCGGCGTATTTAGCCAAAGGTCGTGGGTTCGAATCCCGCTTGTGACATTGACTTATCTCAGCCAATACCTTAAATAAATTATGTAATAGGTTCTATAATTTTTCTTATAGAAGCATTATACGAGAGGTAAAGAATTGGTAATTTATAAATTCAATCCTGAAGGGGCAACGTCAGGCAAAGAATATAGCTAGCTGGAAGTTGGCTTCCGAGTGGGTCGAAGTGGAAGAGCAGCGGCGTATTTAGCCGAACGTCGTGCGTTCGAATCCCGCTTGTGACACTGACTTTTTTATCTCGACCAATACCTTGAATACAGATTAATTAATTAAATTCTATAAATTATTTAATAGGTTCTATAATTTTTCTTATACAAGCATTATACGAGAGGTAAAGAGTTGGAAATTTATAAATGCAATCCTGAAGGGGCAATGTCAGGCGAAGAATATAGCTAGCTGGAAGTTGGCTTCCGGGTGGATCGAAATGGAAGAGCAGCGGTGTATTTAGCCGAACGTCGTGAGTTCGAATCCCGCTCGCGACACTGACTTTTTCAATCAATACCTTACAAAATGATTAATTAATTGAAAAAAGTTAATTGGTCAATCGGACCACGAACTCTAATGGATCAAAGAACAACGTTTTTCTTGTTTTCCCTTGTTGGTCCCGATATGCTTACAAATGTTTTTTTTTCAAAACGATCAGCACTCCGGGGGTTCATATAACCTCGTCGTAGAAATACCCTCGGAAAAAAAGGAACAATGAAATGTGCAGGTTCGTACAATAGTGCATTATACTATTCAAAAATTGCTTGTATTTTTTTGGTCCGACCGACCAAACCAACGAGTGTAGGGTGAACCAAATGATAAGTAATGACAAAACTATTTAGTTATTTACTTAAAAATCTGAACACAACGAAATGATACTATAGTAATTACAACCCTCAATATACATATTTTCCCTAGGGTTCGCAAAATCTGAGGTCATAAAAAATGTAGATTATTGTCGTATGTTATATTAAACCGGTATGATAAACTCTTGGGGTTCCGAGAAGTAGAAAATTTCTGTTCAATGGGCATTATGTTGTGCACCCACAGCAGAAATACCATTATATTTCGTTCCTTTTCGATTAGTTCATCAGTTGCAATTAATACGATTTTTAAACATCTGTGCTCTTTCTTCATTCCGCGCATTTTTTACTTTTCGTAGAAAACAAAACAAAAACTGCTTTTTTCGAACTGAAATGTCGTTAATAGAGCACAACTTTCATCGACACTGGCCTTCGGGTTAAAAGCCTAGTTAAATATTTAAAAGCAAACCTTATTTGCGCCTTGTGACAGAACCCCATTAGGCCGAAGACTTGCGATGAGTTTACCGCTAAAGTCAACTGCTAATGGTTACTTAAGACGTCCTGCCCCCTCTGTTCCTTCTTGTTCCTTAACCTAATTTCACTAGAAGCGCCAGTCGGGAGATCTAAGGGGGTCCAGGGCGGATCGATTGTTCAGTCAACTCTCCCCGGGGGACAAAGACTTCGACAACTTAGGACACGATCTCCAACCCACCTCCCCGCTCCGACCTCGTTTTCCTTTCTCAGGCTAACGGAGATATAACGCAGTTAAGTGAAATCGTAATCCCCACGGGGGTCCCAGGCTATAACATTCGCGTGTAAACGACGCCGAGCTTTACGGCACTTGTGCCAACCCTCGGACATGTCAATATGCAATAAAGGACCCGACGGGATATGCACTTCTCTCCTCATTCTCCTTTTATCAGCCCTCTTACGGCCGGGTAGTCCCATGCAATAATAAAATTTGTCCCAAAACCCTTCTAGGATTTGATATTACTAGAATGAGAGCTTAGAACATGGGAAAAAGAAAGATCCAGCAGGTAAATCTACTTTCCTTCATCCTTAATTAAAACGTAAAGGCAAATTGAAGATGGCGAAATTACGAAGCGCGTGTGAAGACCAACAAAGCTAGAACTGGCCGACCTAGAAGTAAAGACAAATTACATGTTCATCAGCCCACAGACCGCAGGGAAAAATCTCACAACTTGAAACTAAAAGCAATTTAACATTTTAATTTTAGCAAATAATTATCTTTTATTGTTTACGTTTTAGTGGTCAATTGACCAAGTTACTTATTTCAATTAATTATTCTTTCTATGTACGGTCTTGGTTGAGATAAAAAAATCAGTGTCATGAGCGGGATTCGAACCCACGACCTTCGGCTAAATACGCCGCTACTCTACCACTTGAGCTATCGTGACTTCGATCCTCTCGGACACCAACTTCCCACCTCACCCACCTTTCAAATTTTCCCACTTTCTGCCATTTTTCAAATGTCGAGTAATCAGGATTGAATTTTCAGCGACTTATGACGTTGCCACGGGAGTTGTTTTAGTGCAGTGATACTTATTTTACTTATTAAATATTAATTCAATTACGTTTTAATGGTCAAGTTACCAAGTTACTTCTTTCAATCAATTAATTATTCTTTCTATGTAAGGTCTTGATGAGATAAAAATTTCAGGGTCACAAGCAGGATTCGAAGCCAAGACTTTCGGCTAAATACGCCGCTACCACTTGAGCTATCGTGACTTCGATCCTCTCGGACACCAACTTTCCATCTCAACCTACAACTGTTCGAATTTTCCCACTTTTTTGCCATTTTTCTTTTTTTCCCATTATCTTATATGTTTTCGTCTCGGGGGCATCTTTCGCGTCCTTATTGGTTTCGTGTGAATTTTGTTGTTTGTTTTAACAACAATGTTCGAATCACTTTAGCTTTTTTTTTTCTTCTTTCGTAAATAATAAACAAGTAAGTAATAAATGCAATCCAGCATCCATGATAGCTTAACATTCAACAACTCACGAGCAGTTGCGCAAGAGGGTCAAACTACTTTAAATTAATTTTCTTAAATTATTCTCAATTAAAATTATATGGATAATGTGTGGTGATTAGTGACCGTTAATCGATATTTATTTAGAAATCGTGAGATGCGGTCTGGTGTGATGTAGGTTTCAGAAAAACTTTTTCTTTATCGTGCCAACGTTTCGATCTTTATTGAGATCATCTTCAGGACTCAAAGTGTTTGTCTTCTGTGTAATTGTGCCATTCTTGCGTGTCGTGTCGAGAGTGCCCTATGGATCTATGGATAATGCGGAAATTAATACTCATACCGGCATTTCGGCATAGGGCATAGTAGATATGACTGATTTCGCCAGGAAAATTTTCACTCTCATGAGGGGAAGTAAAGAAATATTTATATGTTGGGTCAGAGGGCGTGCGGGGATTGCAGGTAGATAGATAAAAGGTAGATGAGATGGCGAAAGCTTCTACAATAGCCATAGCTATGTATGTGTACTAATAACTAGAGGGGATTTTGACAATACTAATAACTGAAAATTTATGGAAAATTGGCAAGATTAGTACGACTCTGCGGAAGTTGGTAAATATTACTGTTCCTTGGTCCCTAAAGTGGGCAAAAAAGTTTCGTTCGTCGGAAACGGTAACGGAAAATCCATCTTTTCCACTTTTTCAAGATTGAAAACGGAGTAAGGCATCTGCGGGTCTTATCGGCATAAGATTAATCTAAGGCCCAATCCGTATGTAGTAAATGTGGTGTGATGAGGATATAGAACATATTTTTCTATACTGTACAAAATACGGTAGTCAAAGTGAGTGTCTTTAGATTCCCTTTCACTCAATCGAGGGCTGGTAAAACCGTTCAATTGTTTAATCCAGCAATATTCCCGTCTACAAATGTCTTTTTGTAAGTGTGTAGGTTGGAAATTTAGCGGCTGGACAGGGTGCTGGGGATGCCTGTGGCCTGGTGGACGTTGGGGGGTGGTTCGTCCGGGACGGGTCCTGTAACCTAGGGAATATGGACTTTTCCATGTTGATTTCGTTGTAAATGGTTTTTATCAACATCCCCGAGTTGGTCACAGTATAAGAAGAAATTGACATAAAGAGATAGGTTTTCCCTTCCCCTCTCGTGGCGGGCTGGCTGCTTTGGCGAGGCCTGTGCCGGGGGCGCTCATCGTTTTCTGCTTCTGCCACCTGTATGACCTTCGGCCAGGCATCTGTGATAAGGCCAAAAGGAAAAAAAAAACTCATACTCCGAATCGAACCCGAAACTGCCAGCTTGGCAGTAAATCTAATCTACTTATCAATAATTGTAATATTAAGACAGATACTATAGTCTTCAATTTATGAAGGTTCTATTAATTTTACATAGAGGCGGTATTTGATACGAGAGGGGAGCTTTATCAAAGCTTGCAATTCCTCAAGGTTGTCAAAGAGTTGCAGTTTTTGGCAGTGTTGGGGCTGAGTTCTTGTTCTAAGAAATTTGAAATAATCTGTTAAAAAACATAATTATGTCAATTTGTAGACCTATTTAAGATAGTTTGTAAGATTTATATAGTTATCTATGTACTGATTGTTGGTCAAGTGAAGAAATATGTATCCATAATGTTTAATTAATACAGGACTTTAAAATAGGTCGAAAGCGTGGATTGTTTCACATGAAATGTTCGATTCTATGGTTTCAAAAATTCAGAGAGGATATAGCTGTTTTCTGTTTTATACTTTGAATTGTTTACATATTATAATTAATCAATTATTAATCCTCCACTTTTGTTTATATTGATGAGCCCTTAACTTTTTAGTATACCTCCAAATATGAACATGGAAATATGCGATTTTCGTGCAATATTCCTGTACGAGTTTAAATTCGGTCATTTGGCAGCTGAGGATGCAAGAAACATCAGTAAGGCGTTTGGGGAAGGGAAATGAACGGATCATTCGCCGTTGGTTTGCTAAGTTTTCATAAGGGACTATTGAATTGGAAAGACCCGCGCAAGACCTCCAACTTTAATTGACAACTTTGTCCTTTAACTTCAGATGGAAGAAAACCACTATCAAGCAGTCAGAGGACTCGCAGCACAACTAAATGCAAATGCAGCCACCGTGTCAAAGACAATTAAGTAACAAAGGAAAAGTCAAAAAGCTTGATCTATAGGTCCCTCATGAGCTTTTTGATCGAAGTTAAAGCGCCTTGAGACGTGCATTTCGTTGCTCGCCAGGCAAAAATCGGAGCATTTTCTTGAAAGAATCACTTCCTATGAAAAATGGATTGCATACGCCATCATGGTTAAACATCGACGAAAGACCAGGACACACGCCAAAACCAAATTTACACCCAAAAAATTGGTGGTAAACGTATGGTGGTCTATGGCTGGAATTATTCACTACTCCTTTTTTCGTAGAGGTGAGACCATAACCTCTACATCGCATTGCAAGGAAATTGAATAAATGCATACAAAAATACTCATAAAACCACTTGCATTGGGAAATCGGGAATGCCCTACACTTCTCCAGGACAACGTCAGGCATCATGTTTCAAAACATACTGTAAACAAATTGAAAGAGATTGGCTACGAAATTCTTCAGCATCTATCTTATCCTCCAGACTTGTCTCCGATAGATATTTACCTTTTTTTGGAATTTAGACAACTTCGTCAAAGAAAATTTTTTTGAAAATTTTCCTCAAGTCCAAAAAGCGTTTTCAGATTTTGTTTTATTTTAAGGCTTAGAATTCTTCAGTTCCGTCATAAAAAAAGAACGTTAGGCGTTTGGAAAAATGAGTAGAAAATGAAGGGAAATACTTCCAATTAAATTATTTTATTTTTATATAGTAATTTTACTAAAAAACGTTTACCTTGGAACATGTGAAACGACCCAATATAAACGATATTGCCTCGAAACTCAACGATCGAGTTGTAACTAAACCCAAGATAAATGTGCAAGTAATGAACATTTGTGCGCTGAAAAATCCCGTCGCCAAAGAACAGAGGAAATTTATCGATCTAATAAAATCTACGGGAGACGGGTTTTTGCCCGGTCGGGGGCGGATTTGAGAAAATGTCCGCCTCTGTGCGCTTGTCCGCCTAGGCGACACAACAGGGGGTCGAGGTCGGGTTAACAGCTGAGTGCTCCTCGCCATAAAGCCGATAGGAAGCCGGTTCGGCCCATTTAGCCGGCGGGGACCCTTCTTTCGACCAAAACTAATATATATACACAGGGACGTGAAAACCGGCTACCGAACTTAGAACTAAACTGATAAATATCTCAACTGTACACGAAAGAGAAATTAGATTTATAGAGCGTCTCGTGGAAACAATTTGCCGCTTGGATTATTAAATTTAGCGGAAACGGAGTTTCCCACTATATAAACTCTGACCTGAGAGAAGGTGTGAAAATCGAAACGGAACAACCGCTGAACACCTTTGCGACCCCCTGAATACGAATACGCATAACCTTAAAGTACCCCATTGTCATTCACTTTTCCAACTAGTAATATTTTTACCCTTGTTCGAAACTTAGCCCCGATGCGCTGGATCGATATTTAAATATTCATAAAGGCGAAAGTACAAGGGGGGGGTAGTAGTTGAAGGTGCAAAACAGGCTCAAGGCCTCGTCCTTCTACACACCCCGTGAATGTCATGAATTCTTTTGCCCTTTATATAACTTCCATCCACCTCTTTTTCGCAGTCTTACGTCCTTTTGGCTGTTCCTTTTATTTAAACGCTTGTTACGGTAAGACAAGCTCTTGTAAATACCCTAACGCGAAATATATGGGAGAAAACATAATAAAACATGCTCACTTTGAATAGCTATTTTTCGTCCATCACGTTAAAAACGTATTTTTTTTCTTTGTTATTAGAAAAAATAACACATTATATGACATAACCTAATTTTTAAATTTGGTTTGTTAAAATAATTGCACGCGATTTGTTGCAATTGGAATGATTACTTTGATTACAACACTATTAACATAGATACTGACACCTGAAGCATGTTGGTCTTATGTTGGTGGACTGGTGGTCCAGAGGCAGCTGTTCCGTAATATTAAGTGCAAATTTACACTAAATTTACTGAATGGTTTTACTTTTACAACGTTGAAATTTTCGTCAGATATTTTTCCTCGTGGTTAATATTTGTTCACTTTGCCAGTAACAAGCGTCAAAAATGGATTTTGAGAATATCGACGATATGGTGCTTATCTAGATCGCCTCCTTCCTTGGAGAATCGGCCATCACATACTTCAGTGTGTAACCAAGGATCTCGGTTATCTTTATATTACCTTGAAACGAAATTGGTGAATATTATTTTCTCTAATTATACTGCGCTAGACTGGATTTTATTGAGTTTTTATTATAACACGATTATAAAACTTATCAATTCGTGGAATTGGGCCTGATGACAACTGAAAGCTTATACAGGGTGATAATATTAAATAGCCCGGCTGAATTCACTTGAATCAATGATGCTATAAAAAAGGGTTTAATGTTTTTTACTCTAGTTCCAAATGTTTACTTTGGAGAAAAAGTGTACAGAGTACCTCAGGCCCGATCAACAATACAATTTTAAATAGGACCCGATAAATCCTGAAATTTCATTTTAAAGGATATTTTTCGTTGAAAAAATTGGTGCAATCGGCTTTTAAATTGGTCAAAAAATGACAAAGTTATGGGAAAAAGTTTGAAAAAAAACGTGTTTCGTTCTTTCGTTGTTAATTCCAATATTTTTTTTCTTCACAAAAGTAAATAGTTTAACAAACAATGACAGAATGAAAAAAAATAAAGGCAATTAATGTTTACTTTAGTGAAGAAGAAAATTATTAGAATTAACAACGAAACAAACGAAAAGTTATGGGATAAAGTTAGAAAAAAAAAACGCGTTTCGTTTGTTTCGTTGTTAATTCCAATAATTTTCTTCTTCACAAAAGTAAACATTAATAGTTTAACAAACAATGACAGAATGTAAACAATAAAGGCAATTAATGTTTACTTTAGTGAAGAAGAAAATTATTAGAATTAACAACGAAACAAACGAAAAGTTATGGGATAAAGTTTGAAAAAAAAACGCGTATCATTTGTTTCGTTGGTAATTCCAATACTTTTCTTCTCACACAAGTACACATTAATAGTTTAACAAACAATGACAGAATGTAAACAATAAAGGCAATTGATGCTTGCTTTAGTGAAGTAGAAAATTATTGAAATTAACAACGAAACAAACAAAACGCGTTTTTTACAACTTTTTGCCATAACTTCGTCATTTTATGACCTATTTAAAATCCGATCGCACCAATGTTTTAAGATTAATAAATCCTTTAAAATGATATCTCACGATGTATAGGGTCGTATTTAAAATTTTGAAGGTGAACTGAGTCTGATGTATAATTTTTCTTCAAAAAAGGTGAAAATTTGAAACTAGACTATAAAATATTAAAGACGTTTTTATTGGTAAATGAGAAATTCGGCCGACTCATCTAAAAAGGACACTTTGTATATTATTGTAAGGTAATGAGCAAAATAAGAAATTTTAAAGTGTTTTCTGATAGTCAGTCACGTATGAACTGTACACGATTCAGGCATGGAAAAATTAAAAAGCCGTTTCTTTGTTTAACTTAAGCTTAGATTATTTATTTTTCATCATTCATCATTTTTCTACCTAACAAAGAATGTCCTTTCACGCAATTTTACTCGGTAGTGTGTTTGCAGATTGGCTAGGAGCCCGTAATATTATGTGTAAATGTTTATATTGTACAAACATTGATAAACTTTATATGTGTACACAATGGTATATCATGTTTTATCTTAACAGTAAGGATCTAAAAAGAATGAATAAAACTGAGTTTATAACATCAAGAATCTCTTTATAAACAAATAAAGTATGTTTGGATTTATAGAAAAAATTACACGATGGATGATGGAGAATTTCATGAGTTGAATAGTTTGGATTGAACAAATAAAAAGAATAAAACGCTAAAAACAATAGGCAGTGAGAAAGTGTTTATTTAACTAATTAACTTCTAAATTATGTGCATGAACCAAAGTTTGAGTGTATTATATACTTATGTATTTATTTACAGTTTGACTCTCCAATACTCAAGAAGAATGAATCTTCTAATTGGCAATGATTGTTGGGCGAAGTTGAAATTGCCTGTTTAATTATTATCATCTAGCGTTCTGTGTGTATTTGTTAACTGACTGATGCTACATTCATTAATTATCTAATAATTTATTTCTGAACACTTTCTTAAATTTGTTAAACCTACACATGTACTGGTTTAGATGTTATAAAATATAGCAGGACCATGTCACAGTTTGCCGATTCTTTTTTCTATTCTTCTATTCGATTTCTTTATAGGGTTAATGTCCTGTCCTATAAACCCAATTCAGTTATGCAAAGTACATACACTGCGATTATGGAAAAACTAATATAAACTTCTTATAAACCACTTCTGAGAGCGGACTGCATATTATAATTCCATTATTGTGCATGTTATCTGATTATATGTGGATCATTTACATTTATGTTGAACGGATGGACGAAGAAGAAACGGTCAATTCCATCAGATAATATTAATTAATTTATTTAATTCAGGTTATCAACAATAAAAATAGTTAAATAGAGGTTGCCTCCTACTAAAAATACAGTGCCACTGGTGAAATTAAAGTATTAAGAAACATTTTTTCAATGAAAGAACAAAGCTTAAATGACAAAACGTAATTAATAAAAAATAAGAGCAACTTAGTTTAACAGCCTCTAATAAGCCTGGCATGCCAATTCTCATTTTGTCGGATTCTTTTGACATTTTCACTGTTTGTTTATATTCAGGTTTTTCAGTCGTTTTTTAATGAAAATTTCATGAGTTGAAACGTTTGGGTTGAGCAAATGAAAAGAGTACAACTTTGGATGGTCCTTAAAACAACAAAAACAGTAAATGAAGTGAAAATGTGTTTATAACTCTTTTACAGCGGTGTAAAAGCAACAATATTTTGATAGATTGCTGTCGTTTTCTATCCTTTTCGTTGCACCTATTCCTTCTGTTTTTGTGTTCCTTTTCCTGGTCGGTTTTATTTTAATTCGTTTCAGACACAGTTTAGCCCTCAAAAAAACAATAGATATACTTGAAAAATTAGTTAGAAGACAAACCTAACACAGTTCGTCTCACATCGTCACATTTATGAACATTCTAAAATAACCGATTATATAAAGTAATTCTTGTCATACAGGAAGACTTAACGTCCAATTGGTTGTGCACTACGTTTAAATTATTAACAATGAAATTTCCAGGGGATTTGAACCACGGGACCGCTAGCATTGAAAATATGTGTCGGACGTTCTAACTATTCGATCCCTGGAACGAACTAGATAACTCTTTGTCCTCCTCTTTCTACAACAAGGAGCTACCGATTTCTACTGAAATAAGATACATTACACATAGACAGTGGCCTGACCACGAGTTTGAGTTTATGTTTAACTACACAATACCAGAGACAAAAACTTAAGATTTTAAGAGAGAGAATCAGCTTTGACTGTAAAAGCGCAACTAACTTTTACATGTTTTACTACGGAGCGGAATTGTAGGGTTCCAAGCTGTCCATTATCCAGAACATCCAATTGAAAGTTACAAATCCCTATATACACGATAATTTCAACATTTCTTTACAGTCATTTACAAAAAGTGAATCTACCCCACCTTACCCTTTTCTACGAGATTCCTTTAGTCAAAGATCCGATTTGTTTCCGCTTCGTAAAGTTCCGTACCAATTTCTCCAACCATCCTAACCCTACTTTTCAACCCCTATCTACACTTTCACATACCGAGAACCCTTAGGTGCCCTCGTCTTGTCTAGGCAGAGTTTATTATAGCAGTTTGGTCGAATCCTATCATCCTGCCACGCCTTTCCATGCTGATTTGATATGTCAGACGTGTTTCGGCAACATCATCACTGATGGGTTATAAATATGTAAAAATGTCACGACTGATCGAATAAAACACTAACTCAACATCTGAAGACAAGAAAAAACAGGATGATTGGAGAAGACCATTGCCATAGCATATCTAATAAAAAATGTAATGCTTAAAAAGCTTACCTACAGATCGAGCGGATTAAAGAACTTATATTAAGAATACAAAAGTGCAAAAAATGCGTTCTCTAAAATTTCATACTTATCCAAGAGATATAGACATTTAAAACCATTTATTATTCATCAAGACAAAGAACAGTCAGCGGCCTCGAAATTTTGATAATTAGTTTATTTTCTCAAGTAGTACAGGCGATTAAATAACATTTGTGCAGAAACAGAATATAAGTTCCACTGTGGGGACTTAGACGAAAATTTTATTTACTTCAGAGAATAACTGAATGAGTGGACTAAAAGTTCAGAAAAAGTTACACACCGAAAAACCATGTAAATAAACAGTGTCTATCAGTAACATTGGTGTAACACTGCAATAAGTACAGACATTCTCCATCAAATGACTGGCAAATATTTAACGGTTATAGCAGATAAATAATAACTTTTTGATATTGTTTACTAATATTTTTTTAATGACAAACAATTTACTTTATTTTTATGCTGGATATTGTATTTACAAATTGTAAAGCAGTATTAGTTATTTTCCTACGCAATAAGGAATATTGAAGAAAAAAAGAAATAAATTATATACAGGATGTCCTTTTTAGATGGCCCGACTAAATTTCACTCAAACCAATGACGCTATCAAATAACAAAAAATACGTGTTTAATATATTTTAGTCTAATTTCAAATTTTTACCTTTTTTAGTTAAAAATTATACAGGGTACCTTAGACCCAGTGCAAATTTCAAATTTCAAATACGACCCTATACAACGTGACACGTGATTTTAAAGGATTTTTTACGCTGAACACAATGGTGCAATAGGATTTTAATTTGCTGCAAAAATGAAAAATTATGACAAAAAGAAACCGGCATCGTAATTTCGACGAGGAGCTGAATATGTTACCGGACGTTTGCGAAAATCCGAATTCCTCTCTCCGAATTGTTGAATGTTTTATTTTTCAAAAAATAAAATTAGGGATGTATTACGGACTTATACTTTTAAGCCGTATCGCTCTCATATTGTCTAGGGACTTCGGAACTATGAATATGGCTAACACGTGCGTTCCTTGCCGATTTGGGAGGCTGAAGAAAACGTTCTTCCATACATCCTATGGACTGACGAATCCAAGTTCATCTCTAATGGCATACTAAACCGTTGGAATTTTCGAACGTCGGAAGAGGAAAATTCGAGAATTCTCGTCATTATCAGATGGTTCACCGTATCAACGTTTGTTGTGGAATTATCGGAAATAAATTAATTATGTCTTATTTCCACCAAAATATGGATGCCCCGCACACGATTCTCTGCAGATGAGACGTTATTTGCATCGTAACTTCCGGGATAGGCGGATAGGACTTCATGGCCACATTTGTTGGCCTCCTCGCTCACTCGATTTAACTCCACTTGATTATTCTGTGGGCCCATTTAAAAAACAGTGTCTATGCTAATTATAAACCAGCAGTTGAATAACTATGGCAAAGGATAGAAAATGCTTGTCAATCCATCTGTTGTGGCTCTGTCGCACTGAGCACCGGTGAAGAGTGGTAACAAAGAGAAAATTTTTGCATCTTTACGCAAGGCTGAAAGTTCGAACATGAAATGTGATTAGTAAATAACAAACCAAATGAATGATTTTTTCCAAAGATTTTACCGAAACTTTGTCATTTTTAGACCAATTTAAAATTCCGATTGCACCATTGTTTTCAGCACAAGAAAACCATTAAAATGATGTGTCAGGATGTATAAGCTCGTATTTGAAATTTTAAAGTTGAACTGGACCCGAGGCATCCTGTATAATTTTTCTCCCAAAAAAGTTAAAAATTTGAAACTAGAGTAAAAAATATTTAAAACGTATTTTTTCTTGTAATAGCGCATCGGTTCAAGAGAAATTCAGCAGGGCCATCTAAAAAGAACAGCCTGCGTAGAAGAAATATTTTATGTAATTTAACTTTATTTGCTCAATGAAAAGCTTTACCCAAGTTTAAAATTTTATAAATTCCCACAAGAAATTTTATCTTTTTTTTATATTTTTAATGCTTACTTTTATCGCAAGTGGATGACTGTTTTGAGAAAAGAATAACCACACAGATTACGATAAGTTTTATTACCCTGGGAGGGGAAGGAATTGAGTTAAAAAAGATTTACGCAATATCCTCTTTTCTAAAAATTACTCTAGACGGAGAGACCTAATAGCCCGGGTTTATCAAATATGAAAAAATCGTGTAGAAATTGCACCCTTGCATTTCATACGCAAAACCTTTTCTTACTAGGAATAAGAGGTTTTAAAAAAGTTTATGCACTCTTGTATCTTTCGGCCAATTTTTTTCAGTATGGAATTATATACATCGTATCATGTATAAACACGTGTAGCAAGTCAAAAGACCACACGCTCACATGGATTGTTACGAAATTCACTTTATTATACCAGGTCCCATTATGCGAATTAGATAACTTTGGCCCAAATTACGAGATACCATTTGAATTCATAATTTAACACAATTACTGAATTAATACGGGTTAACTGGATGATTTCAAAAATGAATATTCTCTCTATTTATTCGTCGTTTTTTCATTTAAATCACATATTCGTTCGAACAAACTCAAACAGAATTCCAAAACTTATTTTAACAACTTGTTCCTATAATCGCATTAAAATACATCATTACCATATGATTTACTCAATTACAAATTTTCTCAAAAAGGATTAAACAGGCATTATTAAATTAGTTAAGACTATTTGCCCCTAATTTATTTTTCGCATAACAGAAAATGTTTGATTACTTAAGCTAAATTGCAAAAAATTCAATGGTGTTTTCTGTTAGATTTAACAATATTGATGATTTAATTACAACTAGTCAACAAGAGCTATGAAATTGGAAGCGTACGCGCACATAAACCAATCCACGTGCTACAACACCCACAATCAATTAATTTTGCCAACTTGATTATTTGTGCAAACCTCCAAAGATTAGTAAAAATCTATTTGTATTAAACTAAACATTTAAACAAAACTTAGTCATTTGTGTAATAAAAATACAATAAAAAGCACTTCACATATTTATTTCATATTCAAACCCTACAAAAGCGTATATCTATTGAAGATAAATTTCTAATTAAGACATTGGCTAAAAATAAACCACAATCCCTTTCTTCGAGTTTGACAGAATGCATTGTCATTGTTTACCTCTTTTAAAAACCTAACAAATGGTTCTATTTTATCTTTGGTCGTGTTTTATAAATAACTTAGTGAGAGTTACAGGTAGATGGAAAATTATTAGATAAAAAAAAGAGCCTGATAGAAAAAGAAATATAAAGATATACATAGTCAGAGAATTGATAAATAAAATAGAAACCTTTATTTTATCACTTAATAAAACTAAACTAAAATATATTACACGACGTTCGAAAAATGGCAAAAAAGAGGGAAAATTCAAAAGGTCGGGTTGAGATGGGAAGTTGGTGTCCGAGTGGTTCGAAGTCACGATAGCTCTAGTGGTAGAGTAGCAGCGTACCTAGCCGAAGATCGTGGGTTCGAATCCCACTCGAGACACTGACTTTTTTATCTCAACCACAAACCTTAATTAATTGAGAGATCATAATTGGTCAAGCGGACCACGAAAACTAGTGAATTTAATAAACATTAAGTGATAAAATAATTTGTTTCTATAATAAATATTACTATTCACAAATGCAATAAAAATGCTGCATATCAATTTATATGTTTCTTTTCCGCTCCATAGCTTTCTCCATCCCATCTCATTCTCACCCTCTCGCACTCTCACCCTCTTTTCTTTTCTACTTGTTTTTCAATTGATAATTTCCTTCCGTCCATCCTTTATTCCTCATCGATTTTTAAGACCTTAACGGTTTTTAAGTTCTTTTCACATAATTAGGCTTGATTTTCAATGGGAATCCCATATTTTTATTATAACCTTTGATTCTAGAGCTTATTTTATGCCACTTTTACTGAATGGAACATTTTCATAGGATCGACCATTTCTGAGTTATGCTCGACGAAAGACCCGAGAAGGGGTATGCTTTTTGTAACAACAAACCGGCCCACCCCCTTTATTTCGAAAACAATTAACTTTAGCAAAAAATGGTGTTATACAAACCGCAAGTTAATTTTTATAATAAAAAAACTTACCTCCTAATTTCTCTTTCAGTAAACATGGCTTAAAATTAGTTCTAGAGTCGAATATTACTATAAAATGTGGGCTATAAAAGTTAGCACTTCCCAGCTAGATGAGAAGGTTATGTTAAATCTGTTACAACCACGCGATTCCTAGCCAAAATTAACTTGGGTTATATAAGACCATTTTTTGCCAAAGTAAATCATTTACGAATTAAATGGGTGGACTATAGCAGTCGATAATCTACCCCCTATATATGTGTACCACGTATATGCATATATATATATATATACTTTTTCACTATATATAATCTTTTTTCTTTTTCTCATGTCTTATATCTTGTGATTATGTGTCGAATGATAGACAAAGAACTAGGGAAGAAGAGTGTGTCTGGTTGAGATAAAATTAATTTGAAAGAAATAGAAAAACAGAGAAAGACGGATAAATAAAAGGATGAATAATACACTGACAGGCAAAAAATTCCACACATTTGATTTTTTCATTTGCACGATAAAACAAAATTCTCCCTTTAATTTGTCTCATTGCTTTCATCAATAAATATTTGTTTATGCTATGTTTTAAACTGGGAATGTATTGTCATTGGAATTCGGAAGACTTTTAACTACAAGTCTACTAAACATTTCATATTTACAGTAATAAGTTTTCATATTTGTTTTCTTAATTTCAATGTTTAAACAGAAAAATGCCATTTAGTGCTGAGGATGTTGCACGTGGTGTGGCACTTATGGATGATGGACGTTCCATCAGGTATCCGGCTACTGCCATCAGAGTTCCCTACGAAACTCTAAGAGATGGCATTAGTCCTTTTCGAGAAACCGGCTCCTACCATTGAAGGCCCGGTTGTGGACGTCCTAGGTTAATAGAAGCACAGGATGACAGTTTTTGACTGTGATAATTCTGCGAGACCCGCAGAATTTCCTCCAGAATTCCTTACTGTTGTTCAAGCGATTCATCAGCTCCAGGAATTTCGTGGTATCCAAATTTCTGAACACACTGTTCGAAGATCTCCAGATGGGCGTGAAAAGGTGTGAAGAAGACGAAATGAAAAGTACAAAGCCTGTAATTTTTCCCAGAGCCAACCTTTCCAACGTAGCTCGGTGATGGTATGAGCGGGTATTTCAATGGAGAGTCGCGAGCGTTAGTTGTTGTACGCGGAGGTTCTTTTACGGCCACTCGCTATGTGAAGGAGATTTTGAAACATCATGCGTTGCCTATCGTCGATGAAATCAGCGACAATCCGATTCTAATGCACGATAATGACCGTCCACATGTCGCTTGCATATAAAAAAGGTACTTTCGACAGCATAACATCAGGATCTTAGCTGGCCAGCCCGTTGACTTGAAACCTGTCGAACATTTTGGGATAACCTCAAAAGAAGAATAAGAGCACGCCCACCACTTCCTGATCACTCCACGATCTTAAAAAGACTCTTCGTGAAGAATGGGCTAACCTCCAGCAAAGAGACAGTCCCAGTTTAGTAAAGTTTGGCAAGGCGAAATGTTATTAGTGCAAAAGGAGGAAATACGCGATATTGAAATGTTAATTAACAATCTAACACAAAATTAAATCAAATTTAGTGTCCATTTTTTTTCATTTGCCTTAGCAATTTACATTTTTTTAAAACTTTTTTAGACCAAGGCTCAATTATTAAATGTTAAAAAACGTGAAACTTTGATTGATTTATGAAAATGTACACAACTCAAGTTATATTACAAGAGGGTGGAATTTTTTGCTTGTCAATGTATAAAGGCAGATTAATTGAAATATCACTAAATAATTTTTGTGGTGTGAATTCGTCGATTTGTTTGTGCTTTATTACCAGACACAATGACTGGAGGTGTTTTGACCTATGAGCAATTCAGTTATTTAATGGTAATATTACACAACCTCATGATATATATAATAGCTTCAATTGTGTGGACTTCGTCAATACTTTATAAAGGCGAGGCATGCGATATGAATCATCTGTCAATTATTCATTCTTTTATAATATTCAAAGTTACGTAAATTTATTATTCGGTATGTAGTAAGTTGTGAAGATATTATTAAGTTATAAACATCGAAGGGTTTGGTCGATACGTTGGTTAAAATAAATAGAAGATGGTGTCATTTTCGTCTATGATTTATTCTTACAAGATCAAACGGCGCAACGAGATTCAATTTGTCATTCGTCATTTCACGTTGAGCAGAAAAGTTTTGTTGTTGAAGTTTGTGATTTGATTTTGCCGAAGTATCTCCGTTTTCTTTATAAAATAAAAATCGTCCTTTTGACATTAAATTACTGTCGTTCTTGTTAGTCGTTTCTTTCGTTTATCCAGGTTCCGGTAAAGTTCGAAATTGTAATAAACGATTCCGACCGGGCTCGCTCTGCGTTTCCTATTCAGAGATTGAAGTCCGGAATTGATTTCAGATAATGAACCGATGTCACGGCCATCCTCGCCGAATTAAAAACGAATTGAATCACCGCTCGTTCAATCTTATCACGCCGAATCACAATCAGACAACTTACCAAACTCATGTGAGCGGAACAAATTTGTTTAATTATAACTTTCTGAATTCAATCACAAGAGCAGCCAATTAGTTGGTGCTAACTGCCAGTTAAATCTAGTTTGTCGTAATTACAATTCATACGGTTCCTACTGTAAAATTGGTTTTTCAACTGTAGTAATATTCGTGTCCATATATTTTCTACCAAAGGATTATAAATAACAGTGGACGTACGGTGGCTAAGAACTTATCCCCAAGTCTGGTCACCACGGTATCAACTGACAAATGAGAATATAACTAAAGGAATGTTTAATAATGCCGTCAGAATGGTTTTCCAGCTGGCCTTCTTGGAATTCCGAGCCAGCTGCGAGGGAGGATCAATATAGTAGAATGATGGTGATGATTTTTTCCGGTTGCTTTCTCCTTCGTCGGTTTTCATGCTTAGAACGAAAGTAAGCTTTTATGTGACCGTTCCGGCTCTCGATATTCTCCAGGAATGTTTCGACAAGACATGAAAAATTGGGTGCCATCTTTTATTAAATATTTTGGCTGTTTAGTACGTTGTTAAGGACGACACTTTTATATGGGACAAGATCGATAAAGCAAATAAAAAGATATGGCGGTATAAGAGTGCTTGGAAAAAAGTTAGACGTTCGTTAAGGGACAGAGGAAAGAAAATAAGAAAAAAACTAAAAAAGGCCAAGATTCAATGAAAGGAGGAGAGAAAAAATATAAAGAAATGTGACTATAAAATATATCTAGGTAAATACATCAAAAATAAAATATATGGATTATAATTATTACTAATTAATTAATTGATGTTTAATAAAAATCAAGGATAAGACAAATATAAAAACTCAGTGCCTTCGTCGAGTTTTCAGCTGACAGATAGGCACATATCGTAAATAGGCACATAAAGAGAATGATAAAGAGGGAGGGAGAGGGACATAGAGAAGAAGAGAGATAGAGAGAAACGGAGAGAGGGGAAATACTTACCAGAGCTTACTTACAATTACAAATATACTGATTATCATGCTCAATTACAACTGTGAATTTGCATGGTTTTTTCTGGTGGCCCAATTTATTCTTTAAGATCCACATGATTTTTTTTNGAGAGAGAGAGAGAGAGAGAGAGAGAGAGAGAGAGAGAGAGAGAGAGAGAGAGAATCAGAAAGACAGTAATTATACGCAATATGAGAAATCCAAAAAATCAAATGAATGTGCCTGCTAATTTGAAAATTATTTCCTATTCTTGTATGCCAAAATGGGTCGAATTGAAACAAAAATATAGTTTAAATTGTAAATAATGTACGATATAATTGGGATTCTGAAGTTGAACCTGTAGTTTGCTCATATACTGATCGACCAAACAACTAAAAAATAAGAGAGTATTTTTTTACTTTATATGAAGGTAACCAGAATTATTCTCTAGTTGAAATCGTTCCATCGTCCGAATGACTTATGCTAGAAGTGCAATAAAGATAAGTTCCAGTTTCACAAGCTTAATCTAGCTGTAGCGAAACTCAAGCGACACATTCTCTAACAGATTGATGTTGGCCAATTGAACTTTCAACTTTTTCTAAACTTGGATGATAAAGAAATGTATTGGTGGAATGGATAAAAATTGTTTTATATAAACCGGGTTTTGAGAACGAAATGGTCAATACCATTTAAATACTGGGGCCAATTTGAAATAGTATCTAGAAAAAGTTGCATTCATCAGTTAAATAAAATGGTTTTCCTTTAACCACAACGATAATGAGAGGTTAAAATTTGACGTTTAATGGAGAAATTGATTTCTGTTACATGTGCCATCTTATCGAATTAAAAAAGGGAGAATGTGTTCATATATTTTTTGTAAATTAAAAGTAAAATGATAATATATGTACTTAAAATCAGACTGAGTTACCGATTGACAATGCTTATTACATAAATAAGAAAATATACAATTCTGATGGGTTTGAACGTTTAGGTTGTTTATATAGTTATTTTTTATATTATTTATTAGAAATATGTGTTTTATTGTTTATAAATTGCTGTTGTAAAAGGCTTTCTTTCAAACTGACAAAAGTCTCTGTGCTAGAAGAGGATTAAATGGCCGTTTAATTCGAGCAAACTTCATTCCACGATGGTGAATCTTTGAGGCCTACTGATTGAATTCGATTTTAAACGACCTGCTCGCACAATGCGTAATTGCATTTCCCCGCTAATTGGGTAATCTCCCTTAAATTCGTGCTGAAGTATGATCTGCGGAGAGAAAGGGAGCGGGTTGACGGATGGAGCCGGAGCAGGGGAGAGTCGTGGGGGGATGAAGGTCGTTTCCCGGGGGTGGAACGGGTCGATATCTGGGGGTGGAAGAGGGAATCCCTTCTCGGTACTTTGCCCTTCCCGGATTCCCGCACTAGGCAACCATTTACCGTGGTTCCCAAGGACGCCAACAGTCCCAATCCCGAAAACCCGGGGCCCAACTACGCGGAAAATGATTTCCTGCCTAAAAGGGTGAAAATGGATCAGGGCAATAATTAAAAATAAGAAGAGAGCCGATAATTTTATACAGTTTTCATCTCCAGGATTGTTTCGAAACAAATAAAAAATTCAATGGACTATTAATCAGAGTTAAATTTCTCTAATAACACCAAGAAAATATAAATGATCGGAAACTTTGTATATTATATATAGCGTGGCAAATATTGGATAATTAACTGATTAAAAAAAATCATATTTGTTTTTTTATTGAGCCTATAATTAATCAACTGCATTAAAATACAGCCTAGAAAAAACACTGTCGATTTAATCTTAGTAATTGTTATCATATTCTGACATGCGTTTTCGTGCCAGTTAAATAAATTTGCGAACTTTTGCCAACCTCCCTAATTATAATTATTTTATAAACTTCAACGCGTTGTACGTTCAGTTCCAATTTCGAAATACAAATGTTTGTGTTGTAAATAATGCTTCATGGCTAGGGAAAAGATACCTACATTAAAAAATATTGCCTCCGGGTCTTAGGACGTGGGCAGACGGATATAGTACGGGTTATGAGTCGACAACAACATCCGACTGCTTAAAGGTATTGTTTAGAATAATAATGAGTAGGATGTAAAGATTTCCAAAGATAAACACCACGACAAGTAGGCATTTTGTAACTTCGAAAAAATAGACATTCTCCCTTTAAACGTTTATTTATGCAAAAACTATAACAATCAACCTCTAGGCGGTGGCAGAATAACTAATTAAGACATTTTTCAACATTCAAGTGAGTAAATTGTATATAATAGATGAGGTATAAGGTATAAAATATTATTAATCACATCAAAATATAATAAGAGAATAAAAAACTATTAAATTTTTTTACAAAGTCTATTAACTTACCGCCCCAATATGATTTCAATGATATTTTTGGTATTGATTTAGCATTGTATTTGTATAGAAATATTTTGTAGACATAACATAACTTAGAATTATTATTATTCAGATACCGTGAGATGCGGTCTGGTGTGATGTAGTCTTCAGAAAAACATTTTCTTTATCGTGCCAACGTTCCGATCTTTATTGAGATCTTCAGGGCCTGGGATTTACAAACATTGTTTGAAATTAATAAATACATGTTGGATGTGGAAAAAAGTGAATTTATACAATGCAAAAAAAATTTTTTTTTTTTTATTCGATCAAAGTATTTAGTCCGCAGAAAATAAACACTTTGAGTGAGTAGAAATACTTTGATCGAATATAAATTTTTTTTTTGCATTGTATAAATTCACTTTTTTTCACATCCTACATGTATTTGTTAAATTTAAACAATGTTTGTAAATCCCAGGCCCGGAAGATGATCTCAATAAAGATCGAAACGTTGGCACGATAAAGAAAATGTTTTTCTGAAACCTACATCACACCAGACCGCATCTCACGATTTCTGAATAATTATCGACTAACGGTCACTAATCACCACACATAACGTAGAATTCTGTTCTGAGAAGACCAATAAAATCCTGAAAGGTGATCCCTGCAACGGGAGTAAAGTTCAGGAAAACAAACTTTGAATTGCCATGCTGAACGATGCCTGTTTTGCCGAAAATCACTAGGCCAATTGTACAAATAGAACCAAGTGTGAATAGTTATAAAAATTGTTGTAAAAAACATGACGAATTAAGGAAATTCAAATTTTATTTTAACTAAAAAAACTAATTAATTTTCCGTTAATACGACTGCATATCTTATTTATTTGGAAACCAACCTTAGGTTACCATATGCTTATACTATTTGCGTTTATGTGTTAAATTTTAATGACATCTATAAAACAATTTTATAACCGTAGCGTGGTTGTTCTAAATTAGTTATTCTTGAAGTTATACAACGCTATTTACTTTGGTGTAATAACTGAAAAATATAACATCAGAATTAGTTCTACATTTTAACTTTAGTTTAAATAACATGAATAATTGGCAATATAATTCCAAAATTATACAATGTAAAATAAGGGAATCTTTTCGAAAAAATATATTTCAAGAGCTTTGAATTCTTGTTCCCACAGAATTTATGGGAATCGATTTTTAACTTTAAAAATATAAATTACGCCAATGAAAGATGCGAATTAATTAGTCGGATAATCAAAGCGAATGGTAACCAGCAGTATGTTTAGGGATCCGTGAAGGAATTTATGTTCCCTTTACAACATATGGGAGATTGAAAATGTATATAATTTTTTCCCCTGCCTTANTGAGATCTTCAGGGCCTGGGATTTACAAACATTGTTTGAAATTAATAAATACATGTTGGATGTGGAAAAAAGTGAATTTATACAATGCAAAAAAAATTTTTTTTTTTTTATTCGATCAAAGTATTTAGTCCGCAGAAAATAAACACTTTGAGTGAGTAGAAATACTTTGATCGAATATAAATTTTTTTTTGCATTGTATAAATTCACTTTTTTTCGAATGGTAACCAGCAGTATGTTTAGGGATCCGTGAAGGAATTTATGTTCCCTTTACAACATATGGGAGATTGAAAATGTATATAATTTTTTCCCCTGCCTTAAAGAGTTTACGGTAGGATTCTTTCATAAGAGTACTTCTTTACGAGAGGAACTTTTAACATATCTTACTGACTAAGGAAAGCGGTTATCTTTAATTAATTCTTGTAGGACCGCATGGAATTATAGATATTTTTTATTCAAAATTTCTACATTTAAAATGGTTTTCAAAATATTAGTTAAATGTCAATGATTTAGATGCTTGGCATTGGTGCGTATGATTTGTTTAAACAAAACTTATAACTGAGGATTATAAATTATTTATCAAAATCGTTGCTCGGTATGGAAAAACATTTCAATAAACACTGATAAATATTGTAATATCACAGCTTCATTTAAATTGGGCCGACAATTAGAGGCGATTTTCATAACATAATTTTTAGATGGAAGGACGAAAAATATTACGCATGTCGGAGCGTTCATGTCAACGAGCCCAAGAGCCAAAGAAATGTTTACAAACGTAATTGAAATATGTTTTTTAATTTGTTGTACATATTTCATGTTTTTTTTCTTGTTTTTGTCGACAGGGGCATCCGACAGCTTGGTCATTCCAGCCCCGAAGCACTAACAAAATACCGCTACACACTCGATACACAATCACACCAATAAATACATTCACATCTCTATACATTGCTCGCACTCATACTGTTTGGTAGATGGAGTACTCGATATTCCTCCATCTACCTGTTCCCTATAATAAACTAATCTAAATTTGGGTCGATGGGGTATTTTTATAAAATTTCCGCCATCAGCCCCAGTCATAGACACAAACATAGAGGCGATGGAGAAGCTACTTCCCCATCAGCCTCTCCCCATTCACACCGATAAATACATTCACTCATACAAGACACAAAACACATAAATTAAAAAGCGAAATAGGGGACCAAGAAACACGCTGCTGTGTCCTAGAATCCTCAATCTGGCATGCTTATTCGCCTCCTGTAAGGAGCCAAGGCACGATACGCTTCGATTATGTGGGACATGTCGAGCAACCTTTCTCTGCATAAGGGACACCTGCGGGGGTATTGGCCCACCAGCAAGTGCCCAAAATTTTATTGTTATTACATATCAGACTATCTGTTCTTTTCGTAGTATAAGAAATTAATGACTGTATTAAATGAACTGCAATAAAATATATGAATACAATAAAATAGGATTGTTTATAAAATACTGATAGTACTACGTGTGCTGAGAGTGAATATATTTATTGGAGTGCATATGTAGTGTAAGAGAGCTGATGGCAGTGAGTACCCCATCGTCCCTCAATTAGATTAGTTATATATATATATAAAATAGGTGAAAAGGTAGATGGAGGGCTATAGAGTAATCTACTACCTTAATTAAGCAAATGGTATGTAACTTGGAAAAATGTATATAAGAATGCGTGAGAGCTGAATTGCCCTAGCTTGAGACAACACCCAGAACTCACCTCTGGCTGGTTGGCTATGACCTGAGCTCTGACTGCCAACACCCGAAGTGTGTGATTCTCGAGGCCTGCCGGTAATTTATCATAAATTACAAAAGCTGGACTTGCTGGTCGACTGCGAGAAGCGATAGTCCCAAATGTAAACATCAGTGTGCAGATTTGAGGTTAATATCTCATTCGATATTCGCACGGTCACATAAACGCAAAAACGCTTGCAGTAAAGCATGCCAACAAGTTTTTATGAAAACAAAACAACAAACATCCAAACTTCAGCACCCGGTTTTTATTTGTATGATTCCACTTAACAAATAATAACCCTTCTGGAGTTATACAATTACTTTAACGTTATACGTTATTGCAATATAAGGAAAGCTTAATTTATCTTATTTTAGTGTAACTCTGTAATTTTCAATAAGAAAAAAGAATCACGTAAACGAAAAATAAGTATGAAATCATACTTTATATCTCTAGTAGTTAGTTTATTTACTGAAATTTCTGGCGAAATTTCTACCAGAGATTAGAAGCCCCTGAACAGATTTTTGTGAATTGGTTGAGTCGTTTCATTCATGTTTTGTTTTGACGAATAATAAGAAGCATTCGAACAAGAAAAATTTTAAGATTTTTTAAGCCCAAAATTTGTATTTAGCAATTTTTCGGAGGGCGACAAAAGTATACTAAAAAAATCAATTTTCGTTCGTACATTGCATTTCTCATAAAAATATTAACGAGTCAATCAGGTATTTTGAAAAAAACGAAGCCAAGTCAAGAAATATTTTTATCCTACTTTGAGGAAGAAATATCCTGCAAAAGGAAAATTTTCATTCCGCACCTATTGAATCGATGGAAATCTAAAATTTCACGTGTAACCCAGGACGTGTGAGATGGGGGCTTTTCAAGGCTTCGTTATACGTAAAAGGTTCACATTCGGTAGCAAATGAAAACAACCCCTTTGCGCTCTTCGGCTGTTGTACGTGTAATGTAATTGCTTCCTCTTTGATGGACCCCCGACCCTGCGAATACATTCCCAGTTTTAACCAAAGGGGAATTGCTTCTTCATCGTAGACTTTTTTCTTACACTTTTTTCGTATAAAAAGGAAACTGTAAAATTTGCACATTACTTTTATCGGTATCAATTGAAAAGAAACGGATAGAGATATTTGTTGTCATATAGCAAATTGGAAAGTTGATTGCAAACCCCCCAAAATAGTGATTTAAAAACAAAATAAGAAAAATAAAACAAAAAGATCAATAACAAAATCATTTAACGGGGTAAAGCCATCAAAAATTGTCTCAGCGAAAATATCAATAATATTTTTATACTATACCGTATATAGAATAGCAAAATAATCTGCAATGTTAAAATCGGAAAAAGTGTAGAAAGTGACCAACGATACATGAAACAGAAACCAAGAAAAAAGGAAGAAAGTTATTGAATAAAGCGGTAATGAAAAACACAAGAAGGAGATTAGTTGAGCCACAACTATACTGGCAAGCAGCAGCAAAAACATAAGACGTTAAATTCTCCAGAATAATGCTGGTTGACGAAACAATCTACCAACAGCTGGAATACAGTTTCCGCGACAGGATAGAAAGCTACGAAGAAGCTTAGAAAAGATCGCGAAATAAAAAACCACATCGAGAATCTCACGAAGATTATTTTTTTACTCAGTAATGCGAACTTATGACTTTCGAATAACGTAGTGTCCGGTGATCAGGAAATGTACGACGGATAAATTCAATGCAAAGAAAAATTAAGAAAAGCATGATAAATATAACAACGAAATAACGACAAAGAATCGAACACCAGACAAAACTGGTATGGAAGATAAAAATAAAACCGCGTTAAATCTCTAAAGTTTAGAGTACAGGTCACATGAGCCTCAGGTGGAATGTGAACAAGAAGGCCACCATATGGCAGCTAATAGTAAAGAAAATAGAAAACCACGAACAAAATGGGTGGATATACACTGATGTTCTTCTCAGCATCGATTTGGTCCAGAAAGATCTATGAAGAAGAAACATGGATGACGATGGGGCCCTATCAATCGAAGGGCTGGCTCCTTAAAAGATATATTATTACTATTTTATTGTGGAAAATGGAGTCCAATCGATGAAACACTTTTTAAACGTGAGGGGAAAATTACGTTAGTACAAGATTTCCACGTTTCTAAAAAGGGCTAGTCATTGTATATTGCCAAATTGATGTTATCTAGAAAACTCAATCGGTCGTGGGTCATTTCTCCCTTTATGACCGAACCAACTAATCGCACATGCGCTGTCGCAGAAGACCATTTGTGTTCGAGGATGGTTTAAAAAAAAAGGGATATGTATTTTATAAAAGCAGATGATATTTCGAATAATTTAATTATTTTATTGCATGAGGGTGATGAAGATGAAGATTAAAGATATAGAGGGTGAATTCAAATCGAGCTTCGTGTTTGCCCTGGTATATTTTTCTGACGGATATCAGTGTGAATGCGATCTTCATTTGGTTTAAAAACAATATAATTTAATACAGTTACGATTAATAGGAAAAATCTGTTAGTCTTGTATTATAAATTGCGATTTTGTATCGGTGTGATAAATGTTGACCCACTCCGTTCCCTATTTCATTTTTTTTACAAAGCAAGTACAAGCGGCGAAATGAGACGACACGGCCGTAAAGGCGAACTGCCTTTGCTTATCTCCTTTTGCTTATGCAAAAACATAAAAGAGAAACAGTAAAACCATAGCCATGGGCCCATTTCGGGAAAAGTGGGAACGGGTTGAACGAAGGTGCCACCGGCTGAGAAATAAATAACATCCGTCCAACTACGACCGAAAAGCGAATGAATTCGAAGGTGCTGGAAAAATCCCCCAGAAAAATTGAGAAGTTCTTTGTTGCTTATGTTTTTCTATAATGCGTTTATTAAGTAACATATGCAAATAATTTATAAACATCAGGACGCTACATCACTCCTTGTCAATTGAAATAATTAATCTAATTAATTTCAAACAATATTACACAAATTTCATATACAAACATAAAATATTATTAACCGTGTTAAACTGGTCGGCACATGAACATTCTATGGGTTCTGGGCTCTAGCGGATTTTGAATCAGCAGTATTTCTTACTTGTTGGTTGAAAACACTTTTGATGTCTATACCCTTTTAGTAGTTTGAGATAGTACGATAGGGCAATGGTATTGGCGAGTCTAGCCGTTTGTAACACTTCCATTATTCCAACTGGGCTGCTAGTTTTCCTAGAGATTTATTCAGTGGTCTTTGTTTGAGTCCCAGGGCCGGTAACAAATCTTATAAATGGTAATTTAAAACACCACGCCTTTCGTTTTTCTACATCACGTTTAAACCCTTCCCCTTTCTTCACACTCGTTTTATTGCTGATTCCGATGGGATTCCATTTAATTGCATTCGAGTCCAGGTTGCCCCACGGTTTACCAGACGAATATTAATTTGGAAAGTCTTTATCGGCGAACTGTGTAATGCAATTACTGGGAAACGGGCACGCAACTCGTTCAATTGCAATGAAAAGACATTGTTGTACTGTAATGGACATTTAACACATCAACAGCGATCAATTCAGTGAGTTCATTCTCTAGTTTCTTTAGGTAAATCTCCGAAAATTATCTACTCATCCCCCTGAGAAAACAAATTGTCCAAAATATTAATGAAGGCCATTTTTCTACCTCTATGTGTACATATTTGAATATTTTATACATTCACGTCGCTATTTTATTCTCTATTTAGATTCTTTTCGTGGCAAGTTGGTTTTTCATCCAAGAACCTCATCAGATCGAATATTTATTTTGGTCATGCCATTTCTCCATCTTATGTTCACAATTTTTATAAAATTTAAAACTGTTTTGGACTAAAAGAAACGCTCTGTATTTTGTTTAAACACGCCTTTAACTTAAAATCCCGAAACAAAACACCTTTTATATTTCCATTAATTGGCATCAATATTGGCAGACGAATCAGGGCAAATTTTCCATTTCGAATAAGTGTCCAACCAATTGGCATAAATTTGCCAATAGAGAACGTGACAAGAGAAGAAGTTTACAAGAATATATAAATAAAAGGAGATCGCTAAACAAATTCGTCTCAACAAAACTTATTAACAAATGTGGTTAAATGATTAACACAAAATCTAAAAGTGGATTTGCACGAAGCGAAAAATTTGATGCATACGCACTTTTGTTACGTACTTTGAAATAAAATTAGCAGAAAAGTCAGGCAGATCTATATCTTAATAGGTAAATAAAGAGTGGTTAGTAAAAAAAAGAAAAGAAAGTTATTTGATAAAATTAACTATGCTCTTTGGTATAAGGATTACATAAATTACCCATTTCATGCAGCATAGGAATGGTGCAAGACCACATCTGGTCTTGAAGAGTCAATGTAATTCAACCAGAGAAAGTTTTGCGATTCATCCGTTACTAACAACTTGCTTGATTGTTTATAAAATAAAAATCGAGAAATGAATTGACATTCTCAAAAAAACCAAATGTTTATCATATTATTTAATTAATTAAGGTTTTTAGTTGAGATAAAAAGTCAGTGTCACGAGCGGGATTCGAACCCATGACCTTCGGCTTGATACGCCGCTACTCTACCACTTGAGCTATCGTGACTTCGATCCACTCGGGCACTAACTTCCCATCTCAACCCCACCTTTTGAATTTTCCCTTTTTTTTTTGCCATTTTTCAAATGTCGTGTAATCTATTTGATTCTCGGCGACAAATGAAATGGCCACGGAGAGCTTTAGTGAAGTATACTTCATTTTAATTAATTAAATTCACTATTTTTCCCAAATAGTGAATAGTTTTAATGAATTAAAATGAAGTATACTTCACTAAAGAGCAAAAAGGAGGAAAAATTCAAAAGGTGGGGTTGAGATGGGAAGTTAGCGCCCGAGTGGATCGAAGTCACGATAGCTCAAGTGGTAGAGTAGCGGCGTATCAAGCCGAAGGTCGTGGGTTCGAATACCGCTTGTGACACTGACTTTTTTTATCTCAACTAAAAACCTTAATTAATTGAATGATATTAATTGGCCAAGCGGATCACGAAAAATAGTGAAGTTACTCATATTTTTTCTAATATTTTCATTAAAAAGAGTGGGCAATTCATCAACATTGTTTACAGATTAAACGAACGTAAAAAAATCACTGAACACACGACCTGTGACTTCAAGGGCGACTACTTTAGGCAGACGGTAGTTGAAGAGTTTCATAAGTTTTAAAATGTAAGCTGCGCAGTAAACAAAAATAAATTATCTACTGAATTTATAGGACATAAAACGCAATTCAACGGTTACGACCATTTAATCAAGGTCTAAAATCAAAATCCTAAGTTTTCAGATTGAATAGCCAAGAACTAAGTTTGAAGTGCGGTAATGTAACGAAACTGTCGCTGTAAATGAATTGAGTAACATCCAATCAAAAGCACTAATTTGAACATTAAATTTTCGCCCGCAATGAAGTTTTACCAAGGGTAAGTATGCTCCAAAGCTTGTTAACCAGTGTCGCCAATTTGGCGATTCCCTTTCCGATTTGACGCGGTAGCGGATCTGATGTAAACAACGTTTCCGGCCATTCCTATCAAAGTTTCCTGGGATTAGAACCAGGAGAAGTTATTGATTTACGGTGTATTCGGATAATTTACTTGGCTTAACTCTATACGGTTTTTAAAGCCAAGCGAGAGAATAAAACAAGTCAAATTACAAAGTTTTCAAAGAGAAAGGAAAAATACCGTCTTATTAATAAGTACAACATAAATTTGATTAAATTACCATTCACTTCGGAACAAGGAAATGAGGGATTTAGAGATGCAAATAATAATTATTCGGAAATCGTGAGATGCGGCCAGGTGTGACGTAGATTTTAGGTTTTTCAGGTTTAAAAACATTTTCTTTATCACGCCAATATTTCGATCTTTATTGAGATCATCATCAGGGCTGAAAGTGTTTCTTTTCTGCGTAATTGTGCCATTCTTGTGTATCGTGTGGGGCATTCTAAATTCGACAACACTTTGAGCCCTGAAAATTATCTCAATAAAGACATTTTTTTTCTAAAGTTTTTCTAAAACCTACGTCACGCCTGACCGCATTTCACGATTTCCCAATAACCATCAACTAACGGTCACTAACCACCACGCAAATAATAATAAATGATACGGCAATGACCATGGCTCAATCTAAATTTAATGGAAATTAAATTGATCACTTATTGTTGAAAATCTCAACAGATAAAATATATAAAATTATAGCGAGATCCTTTTAGCTCTTTGAAATAGTAACACAATTATTTTATTAAAGCGACATTACTTTCTCCTGAACATTAGATGGCCCAAAGTCGATTACCGGTCGGGGGTCGTGGTAGAATCATCAGAACACTTTCCAATATTAATAAAAAGGAAGCACAACAAAAACTCAATGCAATGTTAAAAACTAGTAATGTGTGGCGTTTAGTGACCGTTAGTTAACGATTATTGTGAGATGCGGCCTGGTGTGACGTAGGTTTTGAAAAACAATTTCTTTATCGTGCCAACGTTTCGACCTTTATTGAAATCATCTTCAGGGCTCAAAGTGCCTGTTTTCTGCGTACATGTGTCGTGTTGAGTCACACAAGAATGACACATCTACGCAGACAATAGGCACTTTGAGCCCTGAAGATGGTCTTAATAAAGATCGAAACGTTGGCGCGATAAAAAAAATGTTTTTCTAAAAATACGTCACACCAGACCGCATCTCACGATCTCCAAATTATCGTTAAAAACTAGATAACTAAACAATGGAACACTATAAATTTTAAAACTAATTTTTCCAGAGATTAAACAATTATATAAATCGCACTTAAAGACTTTATAATGTTAAATTACATTGACATTAACGTCAAATGTAAAAAAACAACAAAAAAAACAGATCCATATCTACAATCTTATTACATGTTGTTTCATAACATATTAATTTGAACTCATGAATTTTGAATAAATATCTATGAAATATCTTGAATAAATAAAACGCACTGTTAACATTAAAAACTTGTTTTAAAAGGCAATAGAGGATCTAACGTTTTGACATTGACCCTAATATAGTTTCTAAAGTTTCAGAACATGATTCAAATTGTAATGGTAAGTACAAGTAATTGAATAATGTTTACAAAGCACTGATGTTGATGGTGCAATCGTTGAAAAATCAACATAAAATGGTTTATTATTGGGAAAGAAGCCAAAAGAGGCCGTAAATCGTGAAAATATTTCGTATGACTGGGCAATCAGATTTTTCTTTCCAGATGCAATATACCCTGAAGAAAGACATAATAATTATATAAAACATTTACAGACAGTTTCCCTTAAAAAAATCAGAACAGAGCACTCAAAAACCCGCTGTCTTTATGGCAGATGCCGTGCCTACTCGCTCCCTGTACCGGCAATATTTTGTTTTGTTAGATCGTAAATATTTTTTTAATACGGGCGAGTTTCCTTCATCACGCAGTTTGACTCCTCTTATTCTAAACCAATTGTTGCACAGAAGAACAGATGCGTGGATTATCGTTTCGGCTAATTACAAATCGAACTGAAAACTACATAATTCCAAAATATGGGCTTGAAAAGACAGTTCGCAAGGGTTTAAGACGATCCGGAAATTATTTAGTTGGCTCGGTTTCTAGGACGCGGCGATGTGGGCTACGGAAACAATCTAACTGGATCATCAGAAGTAATTTCCTATACAGTTCAACCATTTATCGAATCACGAACATACAGCGGTTGCTCTATGGTAGATTTACCAGCGGACTAAACATTCCTTTTATAAAAATAAAGTGCGACGAGGAAGAATGAATTATCAGCTCCGTTAAAGTTTATAACTGATTAAAATCCCGATGACCGAGGAAAAGTTTATGAACTTAAAGAAATATCTTACTTTTCATGACCACCACGACGAATTTTCATGAGTAGAGATCCTCTGGGGACTTACGTGGATGCTAGCCAGGTGGTAATGAGCCAAATGGGTCAAGAATGTCTCGGTGTGGATTATTTAGCATTGCGGGTTGCAATATCGGAGACTTTTCTTATGCATATTTACCAACAAAAAGTTAAACAGCACTTTTCATATTACTAATGTATTGGCTAAAGAGGTTTGCAAAACATACAATACATTTTTACAAATCGTATCTTCAACATTTGCAATTCACCATGTAACATTTATAACAATATTCTTAACAACGTGGAGCTTATCTCGAAGGATAAGCTAATCCCCTACCGCAGGCTCGGGCAGTGCGAGCTGAGCTACGAAAGGACGAGGAAGGACTCTCCCTCAATTTTGCTTGAAGGCACCTGCTCTTTTTTATGTAAATGGCAAGGAGAGTGCGTATATCATAGATCACATATTTTTACTTTTATTTTTTCAAATCTAAATACATTTATTTTTTTGAAGGCTTTCTTATAATTTATTTGGATCTGGTCCCAATTTTTGTCTTTTCCGTTTAATTTAATTGAGTTTGTAGCACAAATATTTTTTCTTATTTTTATTTTACACTAGCAAGGAAACGAGTTTGCATCGTGTAAAGGGGATTCATCCTAACACGTAACACATTCTTATTTCGTAAAACACTTTGAACAATAGCAGTAATAATATTGATAATACACGTATTACACGTTTTGTGATAATAAACAAGTTTTTGTACACATGAAACCATACAATTTTGTAAATTTAAGTTTATACCAGACACAATAGATACTCTAAATTTATTTTATTGAATATAAAATTTAATGATAAGTAGATAAATGGAGACCACGGACTTAGAATCACCGATTTTAGTGAAACTTTTTGATTCATGTAAGAAAAAGATATACCTGCCAATAGGAACTAATTTTGTTTTTTAAGTACTTGTTTTAAATGCAGTGTTCTGCCTTAGTTGTGTAAACACTTCAAGGTTATTATGTAAGTATATCAGTCGATTTGTTTCGTTCTTTATCTGGGATAAGAAAATAAGTAGGGTCGATAACAAATGATTTAACTTAATATCCGACTACCACACATATGCAATGAGAAGTTGTAAATGCAATTTTGAAGTAGAGACGAAACTAGCAGCACAGTAAAATGAATTATTTTTCAGCAGTTGCATTTCACCTTTCAGCATGGAAAAGCTTACCCATCACCGAAAGTTACAAATTTTCCTAAAATTCTCTTCTCCACGTAGACCAAAGTTTTATAAATTTAAGATAACTTGGATTCAAAATTTTATAGAGGAATAATTAATTTTATTATTAAATTAAAGTCAATGTCGTGTAAAGTCAACAATTGTATAAACTTCACCATATAAACATCTCTGTTAAAACTTTAGTTTTATATCAATTCTAGAAGATTGAAATCTTCTATTTTGAAAATTTCAACATGCCAGTTATGCCACTGTTGTGAATGCACGAAAAAAAGTTAATAGAAACGAGAGGCAAATTACTTCCGACAACTGCACATTTCCGGTGCATATAAATTGTGCTCAACTGACCGTAGAAGAACTTCATAACGTCAACAAAAAGTGTCAAGATCTATCAGTAGCAATCAATGCTTGTGATGTGGAACAAATGTTTGTATGAGTTGATTTTAATAACGAAATTTACTTATCGGCGGAATCTATATACCATCTGCATCTCCTCTTCAGCTGTATAAAGTCACTGCTCTACATTACAAGAAATACTACAAAAAGATACCATCTTCCAAAATGTAACAATTATCCTTGGAGATCATATTATTATATCATATTCTTCATGAAAACTGGGCCGAATATTTATCTCTCAGTTTGTCTTATTTATTTATTTAGAGTAGGGGTATTCTCGATGTTTGTAAGATCGAAAAATGTCCACTAAAATCCTTAACGCCCCCTTCTTTTCTTAGCATGTTAAACGTTAATTTTTCCGCAATGCTGCGCGTCGCGGTTGGTAGAACCAAAAATAAAGCTATAACAGTCCTTGAAGTTGTTGTTTGTTTTGGCTTTCTTTTGTGTTAAATTGTAAGATGACAGAAGTTAATAAAAAAAGGAAACTAATCAACTCTTTCATTCAAAATGCTATCTATGCACTTGAAAAACAGTAACAAATGACTCGCTTCAATTCGAGCCGACGTACCTAACTTGTATCTTAAGGTCTAACAACCTACAACCTTACCTAGGGATGTCTCAATTATGAATGAGAGTATAAGGACTGGTCAGAAATTAACAAAAGAGAGTCTGATTTAATTAATGCGTATTTAAGAAGAAAAATACGTGTAAACAAAAATACCCAAAAAAACAGCTGTTAAATTCATGGTTGCCATGTTGGTTACCTACGCCCTAACGGATAGCAATGTGACTACATTTTCCACCTAACATCTAACATTGGCCATGGCCTTTTAGATCCAGCAATGTTAACTTGCCAATTCTTACAAGTCTAGGTCATCATTTTTCTCGATCTACAGGACCTAACAGGGTTAACAGGGTTAACAAAAAGATCGCGAATACCCCTATTATATTCCCTAGATTTAAATAAATGTCATTATTGTTCGATACCTTCCGCTCTATGTGCAACCGATAGGGAAACTCATTTTCTTGATTTATCAACTTATGATGCTTTTTTGTCTTTTTTCAGTTTTCTACTACCATAAATTGGTATTAACACTAAAATAATTTATGATTCTAACTTTCCAGTCTAGTTTACTCATTACTTAAAGATATTGATATGTTACAAAAAATGCATCTTTATTTTTCTTCTTTCTGTGTCGCTTTCTGAAGGCTGGGTTAGAGATGAAATTTTATTTATTATTCTTTATTTTACCATCTTTATAACGAGTAAACGCTAAAGGTTATCGTAAAAAAGTCAATCGTGCACAATAAAACGGTGAAGCATAGACTATTAGGACAGAACAAGGAAGACATTTACAAAAATGACAGAAATTGTCGGCGAATAAAGTTCTAAACATTTGCGTGGGAATATGCAAGTAATCGTAATACGAACTTATTAAGGAAAGTTGTGATCTCTGCGGTGATCGATCATCACCTCAGATGACCTCTAAGCGACAAACGACAGAAATAGACGTATCAGCATTCGTCATTGAAATGTCTTATCAACTCAGCAATAAAGGAAACATTTTAAAGATAAAACCGCAATGTTTTTACCGATATTTCCGGATGGTCCTTTATCTACCTGCGCATATATTTTTCTAAATGTTCTTTTCGGAATGAATGGAAAATTTATGCAAATATTGACACAAATCTGTCTACATAATAAAAAAACTTCACCAGTTATCTTTTCTTCGCGTGTTCACAACAATATGAAGAAAATAACGTTTGTTTCTCCCGGAAAATGTTTTTACTAAAAGTTAGAATTAAAAAATATAAATCGACATTGTTTCAATGTCGTACACATCAATAAACGTAGGGATGACATTGTTTTAAATAATAAATTGGGGGTGTTTTTATACTAGAAAAACCCTGTTTTTGAAAGGTATGTATTCCATTTATGCTCGTGAATTGCTAAAATAATTAACAACTCGCAATCATTTCAGCTTTAATCTGTTAGAAGAAACAGTTTTTAAGAGAATCCTTTTATGTAGGCATTAAATTCGTGATGCAGATGGAGTAATGAAATCTCTCCTCTTGAATTATGTACTGTAATTTTAAATGATAAACATTACGTCAGGATCAAAAGGGGTATCACGTTTACTTTAGGAATAACGGCTTAAACGATTCGAGTCAAACTGTGCAATAAGATATCTAGAAGGTGAATTTAACAAACGTTCTTCCGATGAGACGAATGAAAAAGATGATTACATCCCTTATCATCCGATATTTCCTTTGGACTGATAAAATATTCATGGCAAGGTTTTAAAACAGCTCGTTCACCCTGGGAAAGTGGAAAGACTCCCTGGCACATTTTATTTGATTTATAAACGGAGGCATCCGACACGAGCCTCGAATCTTCTCGAGAGCACTTCTGCCACCGCGTCTGAGAGAGAATTATATTCCCGCTGATCTATCCGAATTATTTTCAGAATTCAGCCGATATTATGCTGAACCGGCAGTATACGATAAAGAAATCCGATGCGGTACGTTTCCTAGTAATATCGATGTCTTTTCTTAATTTTTAATTTACATAATTTGTAATCAAAAATTGCAAGAAAACATCATTAAACGTTTCTTAAAAGATAAAATTATTACATAACTAAAAAATAACAGGAAATCATTAATATACACGTAATCATCTTTATCAATAGCGACGCTCGCACGTTGAGCGACTCCGACAGGGAAGTAAAAAAGAAAGAATTTTCAGCAGAAAGAGATGGTAACGTTTTAAAAAGGAGCAGATAGTCATGCTATATTGTAAATAATCATTAAAAGAAGAAAACGCCTTAAAGTTTGCGGATTTAACAAAAATTAAACTATAATTATAATCTGACTTCGTCTTCAGAAAAAATGAGCGAAACCCGTGATAGTGTAAAGAAAGAATTTGTTGAAACTCGGTTTCATTAAAAATTATTTGCTTAACAATTTTTTTTTACATCATGATCTTCAGAATTCAATTTATAATAATGTAGTAAATTTCCTTCATGGAATGTAAAAATAACAAAACCCATCACAAGAAGCGAGGCTAATTTCCAGATCATCAGAAATGCGTACATGAGTGAAAGCTTACTTATGTATTTAGGAATTTGTGATAAAACAAATTTCACTGCAACCGCAGATATGCATGAATATGAAGAGATACATTTACGAGGGAGAGAGAGAGAGAGTGAGAGGAGGGGGACAGACAGAGATAGAGGGGGAGAGAGTGAGGGGAGAGGGAGAGAGCGAGAGAACGAGGGAGAGAGAGAGAGAGAGGGTGAGGGAGAGGGAGGGAGAGCGTGAGAACGAGGGAGAGAGAGAGAGGAGGGAGACAGACAGAGATAGAGGGGAGAGAGAGGGGAAGTGGGAGAGGGAGGGAGAGCGTGAGAACGAGGGGGAGAGAGAGAGAGAGAGAGGGAGTGAGGGGGAGTGAGAGGGAGAGAGAGAGAGAGAGAGAGAGAGAGAGAGAGCGAGAGAGAGAGAGTTTGACAAACAGCGAGAGGGGGACAGAGACAAAAATAGAGAGGGGGAAAACTCGATAGGCAGAGAGAGACAGGGAAAGAAAGGATGAAAGGGAAGGAGAGTGAAAGAAATAAAGAGATATAGAGAAAAAAAGAGGGAAAGAGAAAGAGAGAAATCGATGGGCAGACAGAGACAAAGAAAGAAAGGATGGAAGGAAAGGAGAGTGAAAGAAATGAAGAGATAGAGAGAAAAGAGAGAGAGAAAAAGAAAGAGAAAGAGAGAGAGAAAAGAGAGAGTGAGAGGGAAAGAGAAATCGACAGGCAGACAGAGAAAGAAAGGGAAGAAGGAAAGGAGAGTGAAAGAAATAAAAAAAGGGAAAGGGAGAATATGGAGGGAAGAGAAAGAGATTGTGGAAAGAGTGAAATGGGACAGAGAGAATGGTGGCATACATATAATATAGAGTAAAGATTATTATTTACAGTAAGAGCTGAGCTGCTACAGTCGGTATACACACCTTCGGTGAACGTAATGAATGTTTTATTTGTCCAGTTTGTAACACACAAGAAAAAGAAGATTTGTATCATTTTCTCCTTTTCTGCCCTAAATATAATATACGGTTAATGATATTTCAAACAGGTAAGATTGTATGCTGAGTTTACTGAATTGAAAAAATTAGCATCGGCTAATTAGATATTGTAAAATGTATTTGTGAACTCCGGAACAGATTATTATTAATAATTGTTATAATTATTAATAATTGTAATTAATTATTACAATTGTACATAAGGACATTTTTATTTACATAACTATTCTTTATTTTCGTTTCTCGGTGTATTAAATGAAACGAGACTCCTCGAAGGGCTTAGGTCTTGAGCAATAAATACATACACAAAAATTTTAAATGTACATGTAAAATAATCAAGATTTATAAGAGGCAGATATAATGCGCTGTATTGACTGTATTGTTGAACCTACTCGGTCCGTCCACACTTTTGATGTAACTCAAAGGCGTTTCGGCTTAACGCCATCTTCTAGGAGTGAGGAACTGAGAAGAGTAACGTTAAAACTGTCGAAAGGGAGAATTTAATGAGCCGAGCACGAAAATAAACTATTTCTTCAATTCTCTTGTTAATAACTCAAAAGAGAAAAGGTACTACAGATTAAATCCGACCGTTTGTCAACTATTCAACATCTCCCATTTGCGCCAAGGGCTCGAATGGGTGCCAACTGACTTTTAATGATATTCATTGAAAAAAGTTTATCAGCGCAAGTCAGCAGAAAGGTAGGCACGGAAGGAAAATGGATAGTGGGACACAGGAAATCAAGAAAGGGCCCTGGAAATTGATTCGGCATCCCTTTTCTTATTCCCACCCCATTTTATTCTTTTATAGCCTCCAACCTTTATACTAAAAAGACAGAAATGAATTCAGTAATTAAAGTATAATTTGAAATGACTTTACCAACTTTTTCTTTTATTTTCTTTTAAATAATTTTCGTCACAGGGTACTTTTAGCTTTTTTATATATCCTGGATATTGGTGTGTGATTACGGCTGAGTATGAGGCATAGTGTCTAAAATTTATATTTATTTTTTCTTCGCTTTTCAGGTGGTGATAAAATGAAATATGTGAAATTTAGAAGGCTAGCTTTGTAAGTTTCATATTGCTTTAGGACACATGAGACAATGTTCATAAATATTAACAGGAAGCTCACAAATGCCGCTATAAATTTAGCCCTAAGAGCTCTTCCAAGAGCAATAAAAAGTGTATATGATTACGTTTGTAATCTTCTCTTTCGAAGCATTATTCAAGGATCAATTTAATGGCCCTTCAGGAAGGGTGAAGACCCATGAAAATTTAATATCACCTCCAGTGCAAAGGGAAGCGTCGGATCGTGGTTAAATCGGGAGTGGCGGACAGACTAGGGCGCTCATCTGTGACAAGGCGCAGCATTTCCCCAAGTCCCAGCATAGCGCATGGATGAAAAAGGCCGAATTCGAGTGCGGGTTATTAAATTCACGGCTTCTCGCTGGAAATAATTATCGCCGCGGCTGGGAGAGACGTAATTGCGAGTTGGTTCACCGATCACGTACGCGCTTTGCATGACTCGAATCTGCTCGTCAAACTCGAGTTTTGTGGATTTCCGGGTACGATTATGCTCACGTAACCATCTAAACGAGAGTGTTACCATACATATCAAATTCGCCTAGTATAGCGCAAAGGCGAAACAGAAACAACAGTATAAACTTAGTTTAAAGTCAACAATGATTTAGAGAAAAAAGTCTAAAATTCCAATTTTTGATCAATAAAGACAAATTTAACTTACGACAAATCATTTAGAAATTTAAATAAACATGTAAATTTTGTTTAAAATCAACATTGATTTAGAGAAAAAAAGTTTGAATTACCAATTTTAGACCAATAAAGACAAATTTAACTAACGACAATTAATTTAGAAATTTAAATAAACATCTAAACATTGTTTAAAATCAACATTGATTTAGAGAAAAAAGTCTAAAATTCAATTTTTGATCAATAAAGACAAATTTAACTAACGACAATTCATTTAGAAAATTAAGTAAGCATCTAAACATTGTTTAAAATCAACATTGATTTAGAGAAAAAAGCCTGAAATTCCAATTTTTGATCAATAAAGACAAATTTACCTAACGACAAATCATTTAGAAATTTAAATAATACGTAAATTTTGTTTAAAATCAACATTGATTTAGAGAAAAAACGTCTGAAATTCCAATTTTTGATCAATAAAGACAAATTCACCTAACAACAAATCATTTAGAAATTTAAATAAATATATAAATTTTGTTTTAAAACAAATTGATTTAGAGAAAAAACGTCTGAAATTCCATTTTTGGATCAATAAAGACAAATTTACCTAACGACAAATCATTTAGAAATGTAAATAAGTATCTAAATTTTGTTTAAAATCAACATTGATTTAGAGAAAAAAGTTTGAAATACCAATTTTAGACCAATAAAGACAAATTTAACTAACGACAATTCATTTAGAAAAGTAACTAAACATCTAAACATGGTTTAAAATCAACATTGATTTAGAGAAAAACCCTGAAATTCCAATTTTTGATCAATAAAGACAAATTTACGTAACGACAAATCTTTTAGAAATTTAAATAACATGTAAATTTTGTTTAAAATCAACATTGATTTAGAGAAAAAACGTCTGAAATTCCAATTTTTGATCAATAAAGACAAATTTAAATAACCACAAATCATTTAGAAATTTAAATAAATATCTAAATTTTGTTTAAAATCAACATTGATTTAGAGAAAAATGTTTGAAATACAAATTTTAGACCAATAAAGACAATTTAACTAACGACAATTCATGTAGAAAATTAAATAAACATCTAAATATTGTTTAAGATCAACATTGATTTAGAGAAAAAACGTCTGAAATTCCAATTTTTCATCAATAAAGAAACGTAACTAACGAAAAATCATTTACAAAAATAAATGAACATCTAAATTGTCATTATAGGTTTTTACAAGCTAAATAAAGCTCCCTTTTTATTAATGATCAACACGCCATAGAAGTTTTACTTAATTACTTGTCTATATTTCAAGATTGATTCACTAATCTTCATTGGTTGCAAGCTATTAAAAAATAATTTTCTTTACAAATCATTCTGGCATGTAACGGTGTTTCCAAAACAATTTTCCAAGCATTGAAAATATTTTCCTTTATTATTGAATACAGTTTTTATTGCTTCAGAAGTAGATCAACTGTTTCTTAGTTTCTAATATTTTTTACTCATTCTTTCTCATTAAAATAATTTTCTTTGAACTCAGTTTGAAATGCTTGGGGATTGTGAAGAAAAAGTGTTTAGAAAATACCAATAAACATTAAAATTATGAATACCAACACAAATTGACAAGTCATAAATATACAAATAAAATGCTTTTTTTAAACGTTCTAATTGTTTGCTTTCAGATTTTTCGTATATCCTTCCAACTTCCTTTTGGTGTTAGTGCTTCATTTACTTATTTATTTTTGGCTCCTTGGTCTTCTTTTGAAAAGGTGTTTTACACGACCAATTTTAAAAACAACCCAAAAGAGATGGACAAATTAAAACAAAAATTCATGTACACTTGGAAAAAACAACGAAAGCTAGAAAAGCTTGTGGTTCGATTCTAGGTGAAATCGATAGTTTATTATTCGCTAAAGTCTAAACCACAGAAAAGAGCCTACGATTCTATTCCACTGTCAAAACAACTTACTTTGGCGCAAACTTATTTTTTTGCCATTTGGATAATTAATTATTACAACCATTAATGTTATGGCTATGGAATTTTAAAAATAACGTATAATTCATGTATATAGAAAAGAAATTAACGATTTTTTCTCAAAAATGTAAATTTTTATAAAATTTAAATGAATTCCTTATCCAATTTTTTAAACTATAACTTGTCTGGATACTATCATCCAGGTACCTACATAAAATTGTAGTGCAATTGATAGAATAGTTTTCGAAAAAAGTATACCATTGTAGAGGTTTTTCCGTAAGGATACGATTTGTCCTTTTTAGACGTTCATAATGTAAAATCCACCTTCGCTGATATATGTCATATTAACAGAGCGAGTTGTCGTTTTTAAATAATTATTTTATAATAGCTTCCTTCATAACAAACTTTTATAAAGGAACGTGTATAATTTTCCATTTAGAACAAATTTATGCAAGTAAGATGGCATAATGTATTGTCCTAATTAAAATTCCTGCGATAAATCTCATAATCTCTGCAGTTATTAAAAGTTTTTATTATCCCGGTAGTAAAACGTTTCGTCCAGATTTATACTGTACTCCCTGCAAAAGTAATTACTCCGTCGAGAGGTAAAACATTTAAGATCTAGGAAAAGCCCTTGCAGCCATTTACAAAAGGAAAGTAGCTCTACAAAGTAAAAAAATGTATATAAATATGCTGAAAGTAAAGTAGAAAACAGTAAAAAGCCAGCCAAGCTACTTGATCTCGAAAATGTTGATCTATCTAAAAACAAGCTTCGTCATAATTTTCGTAATGAAGTCGAAAGAACTTTTAATTTTAAAAGTAAAAAGATAGAAGCGAAGTTAAGTTTCATTGAATTGGATGAAATGTTCTTTATCCATTGTTCTTTTAGAATAATTACAGTATAGAGTAACTTTTGCTATTGAGTCTCACTATGTTGATGTTAGGATAAGATGAAATTTGTGTAGTTAAGTGTAAGGACAATTGTCTTCTTGTTTTCAATAGAAATGTAAACAAAAAGTTCTATAATGAAAGGAAAACACAAATAAAAGTTGTAATTCTCTAGCGCACCGATGCAATACAATATTATCTTAAGTAATCACAAGGAGATAAAAGTAAAATTGACAAAATTTAGTAAAATAATGGTTTATAAAAAAAATATATCTTAAGTGGACGAAGTTAAAATTGCAGGTTTTGTACTTTTTCAAAACCAGTAAGCGCTTCTCCTTTTAAAGGGGTGTTTCAGCTTTTTATATTACCTCTGCCGACATCCCCCCCCCCTAGAACTTTAATGAAAACAAATTGTCCCGTTGAATATTTCAGATGGGCGTCTAATTCCCAAGTCTGCTAAATGATTGCCTCCCTTGTGAAAGTTAAACAAGTTGTACAAAAGGGAAAAACAACTGCAGCCGTACGTCTCGTTCTGAGGAGTAGCAGTTTCCATGGCAATGACCTTTGTCCCTTGAAATGGGGTAAGTTTATAGGCCGAGACCGGACAAAGGTGGTTGCAGTTGACATAATTTGCCACTTTATTATATTAGCAACGCTCCTGAGATTTCAACTAAGAGCCGGTTTGGGATTCGGTGTTTGTTTTCCACTTGGGCCCACCCCCGTTGACCCGTTTCCCCTATAATTTGACCTAAATTGTGATCAATCTTCTTGCCTCTTGAATTAATGGGCGTGAAAAGAAGGAAAGTTCTAACAAAACTCCAGTCATTTTGGTACTGAATGCCTTTATAAATAAGGACTGGAAGTTACTAAAGACTTTTGGTCTTTAGTAACTTCCAGTACTAAATACAATGGTCAGCTTAATAAAAGAATCTATTTTTTGTTTTATGTGAAATTACAACTGTAGATTTAACTAAAACAAGCAAATGCAATGGTGATAGAGAAATACAACTGGCTTGTATTTTCTTGAATGGCGAAGTCACCCAATAGGGACGATTCGATATAAATAAGTATTCAGTTGCCACTCGGTACCACTCAAGATAAGATCACCATACCATCGGCGTTTCAGTCGTCGTTGTGGAATATCAGAAATTGTGGCTGAGGAAAGTTGGGACTAAGTGAACAGTGAGTGAGGAGTCGAATTTGTTGAACTCCATTTGATGGCGTGGGAAGCATAAGGGATGTTGAGCACTTGGTGAAGGGTACGATTGGACATTTGGAAAGGAGCATTTACACTACAACGGGGAATTTTAGGAAGGATTGGATTGTGTGCAAGGCTGAGCCCCATATTTTCATTCAGTCGGTTTGAGTAATGTGGCTTTACGGAACGAACGGCAAGGACCACTGTCACTGAATAGATTGCAGTGCCATCTGCAAACGTGACCAGATATGATAGGGGTGATTATAGATGTCGGCATATGTTGGAAGGATTGAGCCAGAAAAAAAAAACTACCTTACAGGAATCCCGTCCGGAAGGATGGATGGGGTGAATGGGAAGAATTGTATGTTGCCCAGCAGTAACGGTTGGCAAGGTAGGACTTAGGATAAGTAGGTAAAGGGAGAGTGCCTTTGAGTTTACAAATCTGAACAAAAACCATCATTCGTTATTATTCTGTAGTTAACCTAGCAAAAATAATTTATCATTATCTCGTTAAAATTTCTAAAGTTTGAACACTAAAAAATTTAAAAGGTGTTCATTATGTTAATTGATCATTGTCTGGTTATAATTTTTAAAGATTTAACAATACAAAAAAATTGAAATGGGTCCATTATGTCTAATTGAAAAATATTTTACGAAAAGATACAATCCCCCTACAAATCCTCAGAAACAGTACTTTCGGGATCAAGAAGTTTGGTTGCTTTTTTCCTTTTTCTGGAAAATATATTTTCATCTTATTTATTTGGACTTTTATTGATTTTTATATTATTCAGCTCCTGCCGTTATTATGTAGTTGTAAAGAATTTTTCTATAGGAGGAGTAAATTATTTTAATATAAATAATAAGTTCACTATTTTTCGTGGTCCGCTTGACCAATTAATTAGGGTTTTTAGTTGAGATAAAAAAAGTCAGTGTCACGAGCGGGATTCGAACCCACGATGATGAAGTAACGATAGCTCCAGTGAGAGAGTAGCGGCGTATCAAGCCGAAGGTCCTGGGTTCGAATCCCGCTCATGACACTGATTTTTTATCTCAACTGAAAACCTTAATTAATTGAATAAATAATAAGGTGGAGTAAGTCATTCATCCAGTAAATTACGTACACATAGTAGTAATACATCTAGATATTATAAACTTTGATGAAACGTAATAACTCAAAGATTTAAGGATTTATCACAGAAACTTTAATTAGGGCAAAACATTATGTCACCTTGTTAGCATTAGTACGAGCTAAATTGTTAATAAAACATGGTTATGCACAAAACAATTGGTACAACCAAACAAAAAAGAACATAAAACATAAATCCTTTATATGCTCTTCAGATCTCATTCGTGCTGTCCTACGCACTTTTACAATGAATCATCCGACAGGCCATTATCGGCCAATAAAACCCCGGACGTGCTCGGGCGACGAGTTTTTCCCCTTTCACAATTGGACCAATCGTCTCTTATTCCAAAAAAATAAAATAACGCGCAAGAGGACCCCAGATCTCAAAGAAAGGACTGTTAACGTCATTGTTGTGTAATTTGCCAAACGACGCTCGGCTATCAACAGGAGTGACGATGATGACGAAGTGTCCTCAACAAACGATCAGTGTCCTTCTCGAATTCGAATTACGTCAATACGGCTAGCAATTGGCGACATTACGAGTTAAAAAGAGAATAAATCTCCCATGACCAAGAACAGAATAATTACAGAAGTAATAAACGCGGTTCAAACAGTCAGGATACATTATTTAAATATTTTTTACTACCCCTTACTGCTACTGTCGAAGTCTATGAATTTTTATTTTGAGTTATATATTTAATCAAATACAGAACAACAAGGGAGTGAAAGTTAAGTGATTTGTGGAAATCTGCAAGGTTAACTTTTTTTTTTGTAGAGGCCAAGAGTGTTACTTAGTGTAATAATTATTAGCAATATCCGGAATTACATAATAGGAGAAACATATGACAAAGTCGGCTATTAGCAAAAAAAGGTTCTAAAATGATTATCACGATAAAAAATTAAAGTGTATTATAAAAATAAAATGACGGTAGGCGTTAGGTTTGGGTGATAAGATCTTCTGAGGTCATGCTGTGCCAAGCTTGTAGGCATACGAAGGTACTAAAATAAAGTCTTCAAAATCAAAAAAGCGTTTTCGGCTTTTTTTACTAAACTATCAGGGCCCCGACACCCAAAAAATAACACCGGATTTACACCTAACTTAAAATAACTTAGGGATCCTTAATCGGGTGGGTCAAAGCTCAACGAAAAATAGTTACTCCATCACTCGGCAGCATACGAAGATTAGCAAATCTATGTATTACAGGGGCAATGAGTACAACCCCTATAAGTGTACTAGAAACTTTGCTAAACCTATCTTCACTGGAAACATTTATACAAGGAGAGACTAGGAAAAGCTCATTTAGGCTCCAAAAACAATCAAACTGGATAGGACCTAAACACTCGGGCACACATCATATATAAAATCAGAAAGCCATTCATAGAAATGAAGACTGAATATATGATCGCCCATCTTTACAGCATCTTATAAAGTCTCATTGGACTATAAAAGAGAGGGGAACTCAGGACAGCATCAGATACAATTATATGTTATGCAGATTGCTCCAAAACCAACGAAGGAACTAATTCGGGTTTTTTTGTACAAGCCCAAGATATGAGCAATCAAACTCCTTAGTACACTTAGGTCTTTCGAGCAGAAATACATGCCATCAACGCTTGTACCCTAAAAAATCTTAAGAAAGGTTCACTGGCAAAAATATCCTCATAAGGTCTGGTAGCCATCTATTAATAAAGCAATAGCAGGAAAAAAACACATCAAATTTACTCAGTTAATGCATCAAAAATCTCCAAAACTTGGGGAAACACAACAACCTGATGCTATATTGAGTGCCAGGGCCCAAAGGAATTTTTGGTTAACGAAAAAGCAGACACATTAGCAATAAGAGGAGGATCTGCAAGACAATACAAAGGCCCCGAACCTATACTTGGGATAACAAAACAAATACAGGATCCTCCATTGTAGAATCCAAATATAACAGAAGAAGAAGTAGATAAACTCTAGCGGCGCGAGACCGGTAAACTTAAGTTAAAACAACCCTCACCAAGACTGGCAAACTCACAGATGTAGTTGGAGAGGACTAGACCCAGAGGAGTGAAAACTCTAGGAGTGATAATTAATCGGTCACTGGCATCTGAATACACAACATGGGCATATACTACGATGATCCCATCTGCAGTTTATTTAATGTGGAGGAGGAAACCACCCATATCATCTTCGAATGGGAAGGAACGGTTCAATGGAGACATAACCTAGCACACAGACAAAACCTAGGGAATCAAATTGAAGCAGCTACACTCAATGATCTGATACTTCTAAGAAGAAGGATTGAGTTGATTGCACTGAACTAGGGAACTAGGAAGGTACAACTAGCCAGAAGGCTTCAATGCCTGGGGAGCACAAACCCCGCTTCCTAGTATCCTCATCAATATTACCACCACAACTAGACAAAAAAAAAAACGTAAATCTGAAATCTTAAAACTTTCATCGTTGGCAATTAATATTTCCGATGCTTAATTTTAGTAAACAGGGCGAATAAGAATTTAACTATCGATAATTCTACACAAAGAAAGGAGTGTATATATTGTACGGTATTATTTAAAATTGCTTTTGATATCAGTGAGATATGGCGAGTTGAGGGGTAAAGACGCCATTACAACGTAGCGTTTAAAAATAGGTTCAACCTGGCCATGAGAATTGGCGGGTTAAGAAGGAAAATTTATGCCATAATCATCACGTCATAGTACAATAAAGATTAAAAAAAAAGAATGATAATAAAATATAATGAACAAAACCTACATTATTTCTTCCTCTTGCGTTTTTTTGCGTCAAAAAAGTCTAAATTGATGTGTTGGGTAGTAAAGGGTTGAAATAGCAAGAGGAGTCGACAACCTAATTAGTGGAAGAGAGGTCCAATTTACCATGGGCATTTGCGCAGTGGAAGCCCTATCACCTCGATTGGCAGGGCACTTCTCGCGATTATCCGCGCCGATTCCCGGGGGAAGACCTGGATTAATAGGAGCCTCCGGGCCAGGGTTATTTGTATTGTGTAATGATTTAGTAGAGAAGGGGTAGATTCTGTTCTACATTAATTATTGCCGAAGGTATCCTGAGATATTAACAGGGCTGCGGCCAGTAATAGGTAGCAACAGTGCGGTCTCACCTTTAGACCGCATATTTTATTCAACGGCAGCAGACAATCCGCGAATAAATCACTCCGAGGACAATTTGTTATTATGGTGAGATTTTTCAAATATTTATGCCTAAGAGTAATAAATAATTTATTAAGACATTAACTTTCCAACGGCGCAGCTTTCTTTCTAACGGGCAAAACATTAACCCGAAAGATACCCTTCCTTAAACTTTTTAATAAATTCTAAAATATTTAAATTTTGAAGGTGAGAGTTGATTTTAAAACTTTCAGTACTACTATGTCTAAATCGCAAAGACGGATTTAAGATTAAAGCTTGGAAAACTCGGAAGCCCTATCGGAAATATCGTATGCTAAGCCCCCTTTTTACTCCGCCCTATTTTATGGAGTTGATGTGGTTTTGCCTCACAGTCCTCGCATACACTCCCAACCTTTGAAGTAGGCTGTAATCCTGACCGGGTACCTAATTTGCATTGCAAACGTCTAAGAGATCTAAAAATAAAGTTAACAAAAATTAGTTCTCGCAAATTTAATATTTTAAATCAATCAACGAAATTATTTTGGCCGTCCCAAAATTAAAGCAAAGGGAACATACAATATGAAATGAAGATTATACTAAGTTCGTTAAAAACATCTTTTACCATTAACCTAATCACAGACCACAAAAGGAATTATATGGATTGGTTTGATAATAAAAAACGTAATTTCAACTTTTTTTAAACAATTTACTACATAGGTTCTACTATTTTTTTTTTCTTGATTTTTACGAGTATTTGCAATAGCAGAGGTCATATCAACCCTCGGAGTGCCGGTGTTTTTGAAAAAAAAGCTCATTTTTAAGTTTGCAGGGCCGTTGGGTTCGAACCAGGGACCTTTACCTTAAAGTGATGAGCACCGTGTCAACGCCTAAACCGTTGCGGCCACCGACGCTATATATATAAAAATTATATATGTGTGGTGTTTAGTGACCGTTAATTAATGATTTTTTTGAGACAGTGAGATGCGGTCTGGAATGACGTAGGTTTAGAAAAACATTTTCTTTATCGTTCCAACGTTTCGATATTTATTGAGATCATCTTCAGGGCCTAGGATTTATAAACATTGTTTAAATTATACAAATACATGTAAGATATGAATAAATGAATTTATACAATCATAGAAATTTAAGACTCAATCAAAATATTTGCACTCACTCAAAATGTTTGTTTTTTGTGTAGAGGTGTCATTAGTGTGTGGAGTATTGAGAGTGCCAGTGAGATATTGTATATATAATATTTTGTATATATATTTGTTTATTTATTAATAAATGGAGAGAAAATATTTCATGAAATTAACTAACGAGATTGACCATATTTGTACACCTTAAAATTTCACTATAACTACTTTACATACTAAAAGTAATGAACATGCCGGAGGAGAGGTAACCTAAAATACTGGCTAAATAAATTATGAAAGAAAACTTGTACTGGTTTAAAGGATTAATAGACCATGTAAATTTGCATAATATTAATGCTACACTTAGCTATGAAAATGTGCTCTTTTGAACAAGGGAAAAATTCAGAACCAGTTATCGCTATATAGTTTGTACAGTGATACGCATAAACATAAATCTAAACAGTCAACGACTGATAATGAAAGTTAGAGGAGAAATGCTCAAATTGACCAGACTTCTATACTGCGATAACCTAGAGTCATGCCTTTTTTATAATAACCCCGTGTAAATGAAGACATGCTCCATTTTGTATGCGTTTGCCTTAGTCTAACCGAAATTAGATTGATGTGTATTAATTCAGAGGTGTTAGGTGGTGAGGAAATGATATTAAATATGGCATTAAATTGGTGGCTGGAGGGAACTGTTAAACTATCGTAGAGAGGCTAATAAATAAAAACCTAATTTCACTGTATAATTTTTAGTTATAAGTTGTTATTTCGTTTCTTGTTTAGGGTTAGTTTTCGTTGTGTAATATATTTATGAATGCATGCCATGCAGTTAACATTGTCATATTTATTTTAAAAAGGTATTAGTAAATTATTATTAAACAAGTCGATGTTTAGTAAATGAAGCAAAATAGATGTATACTTCAATTTTAATTCATTGATATGCTCCTCTTGACGGTTAAGATAACCAAAGAGACTGTTTTTGATTTAAAAAATGGATTTATGTATATTGTATGTTATAAATTAAATAACTACTAATAACACTATAAAAAATATTTTGGATGAATGATACTATTTTTTCATTGATCCCAGTGATATTATGAAATGTTAATTTTGACTATAACAAATCGCTTCATGGTAATTAAACGGACATAATAATCTCCCAAAAACAATTTTTCTGATGTCGCCAGCAAAATAGAACTGATATGAAAGAGGAACACATAATTCGCTAATGATGATTGGTTCCATTGATTGCCATGTTTAGTTAGCGCGGTTTAGAACTACAAATGGATTGACTGAGGAAGCAGTTAGTAATACAAATGGTTTCTCATCTAATCTCATAAAATTGATGTTAGGGCGAACATAACGGTTAATGTAAGTACATTTAAAAACTATACATTTAGAAATGGTAATATTCGAAAACAAATGTACTTCGGCGTCGTTTTTTTATATATTAGCCGCTGATGTCCTTTTCCAACAGGTTATTAATTTTTTTTATTTGTCAAAACTGTATCTGGCAAGCTCTATTGCATTTCGAGTATATTTTTTTGTATCCTACCTGGTGAGAGAATGATAATGTGACATTGTCATACATCTTTTCTCTTGTATACACGTCACACTGAATAGTTTGATTATACAATATATTACATAATTACTGGTGTAAATAATCTAAAGGTTTTATCGTAAAGAGAAGATGACGATTTTCAAAATTGAACTACTTTTAATATCAACAGAAAGGATTGTTTTTCAAATAATCAGGCTTTACCCTCAGAAATGTTATTACGTAAACAGGTGGATCATGTTTTGTTCAACTTCCTTAAGTAGGAAATTAAAAAGTATTACTTTGCAGTACTTGAATTACTGTTTTAAAAAGTAATTCAACCGATGTTTAAACAAAATTGATTTTTTCCATGTAGATCATAGCATCAAAAACGTACGCTATATTTTAAACCGCGATAAGTATCAAATGGTATTAAATGTGTTTTAAATATGCATTTATTATACGAAATTTTGTATAAATTTCACCCAATAAATTATTGATAAATCAATTCATCCCTTGCTCACATTTGATATGCTCATAATCAACCAAATCATGTAAACGGTTATTTGTGTGAGATTGACAAAATTTATAGATTGAGAAAATAAAACGAAACAAAAATTCGATAAAAAATTACGGGACTTTGTTTACTCTAATGCAATTGACTCACTGAGTTTTTAAAATTACAGTTTCGCTCCCTTATTCTTTACTTTTATAAATAATAAGTTATTCTTGTTTTAATATTTTTTTCTCAAAAATACAAAACCGCAATTTTCTGCAACAAAACTTGACTAAAACACAGCTGACTAGATACGGATAAATAACTTGATCTACAGATGTTGAGAGTAGCCTAAGGCAAGATGAAATTGCACGGGCGTCCGAGCTCTAGTTATAAGTTTATATACATTATACACAAAATTATATAATATATAATAATTTTCGGAGGATTATGAACATTTTTAATCCAACGGATTCCTGTAAGGATTCGTATTTGCGTTATATAATAAAAAAAGGTTGCAAATGACTATTTATCTGTTCTCTTAAAAATAATTATTCAGAAATCGTGAGATGCGGTCTGGTGTGATGTTGGTTTCAGAAAAACATTTTCTTTTTCGTTCCTACGTTTCGATCATTATTGAGATCATCTTCAGGGTTCAAAGTGTTTGTCTTCTGTGTGATTGTGCCATTCTTGCGTGTCGTGTCGAGAGTGCCAGTTAGATATTGCTGTTTTATATTTACATTTGTTGGATTTTGAAGGGGTGGGGAAGGAAGTCGGTATAGAAAAGACATTTTTGTATAAGGCGTCGGCTTCTTTGAGTGAGTAGAAATACTTTGATTGAATATAAAAACTATATTTTGCATTGTATAAACTCACTTTTTTCCACATCCTACATGTATTTGTTAAATGTAAACAATGTTTGTAAATCCCAGGCCCTGAAGATGATCACAATAAATATCGAAACGTTGGCACGATAAAGAAAATGTTTTTCTGAAACCTACATCACACCAGACCGCATCTCACGATTTCTAAATAAATAAAACCATTTTCTTGAGGTAATTGTTCGTCTTTTGTGTCAGGGTCTTGGGCCGATTGTAAATATTTTTCTGTTAGTTTCAGTTTAATAGTTATTTTTATTAGTATAATTAATTGGTTTTAAGTTTTGAAGCAGCAAGAACGAGTACAAAACAAAAGCTTAGCAAGGTTTTGGTACTCGCGGTGGAAAAATTTAATACACTTCGTACAAACATCAACAAAAGATATGATAATTGAAACATGGAAGGTACTATTGCATATCTTTTCGAATTTACAGATGTAAAAGCTCAATGATAATTCACCTTTCAAACGAAACGTCACTATCTGACGTCGAAAAAGGGTTTCTTAAGCAAGAAGATCCTGGTCTCATTTAAGGTACACAAATTTACAATTATTATAAGCAGCATGGCTATAAAATGGGAGCAAGTTTCCGTAACATTGGTACAATTTTGCAATTGGCAGATTGTGATCGTTTAACGATTTCTCCGCCCTTGCTGGACTCTCCAGTTGTTATTTTTTAAATGAAAACATTTTAGAAAAAACTGTACCTAAAATAAATAACTTAAGGACACAATTCGTTCAAGTTTTATTCTTAAATGAATTATTGCTTACATAATAAATACTACATACTAATACGCAATTAGTTATGAATAATAATAGGCCCAGATGAGCTCAATAAGTAATACCATCCGGGAGATATGAACAGTTAAAAATAGTGAAAACAGAAAAATTGGAAAATTTGTTGCTTTAGGAAGGGGTCACTTGCTGAAAGCCAATAATCAAGTAATAAACTCGAAAAAAATTGTCGAAATTTTGCTCAGCCAGTTATATTTGCCTTCTAACGAGTTTAAAAAAAATCAAGAAATTAAAAGAAATAAGTGAAATATCTTGTACAACTCTCATATGAACAAATTTGNTAAACAATGTTTGTAAATCCCAGGCCCTGAAGATGATCTCAATAAAGATCGAAACATTGGCACGATAAAGAAAATGTTTTTCTGAAATCTACATCACACCAGAACGCATCTCATGATTTCTGAATAATTAACGATTAACGGTCACTAATCACCACACACTCTTAAAAATATCGAATTTTTTTACAACTTTATTTCCTAAAATTTGAATAATAAAAATGAAAATAATAAAATGAACTAAATAAGTTCAAACAATTTAAAAAAAACTTAATAACCTTTAAAATATATTAATACGTGCTTATTTTTTACTTGAAACTATTACACTAAAATTTATCTCGCACATAACAAATTAAAAATACAAACTAAATTCTTTTGAGTGCAAAGCTTTTCTTTGCTCATTACAGATCCTTTGGGGAGGAGCGTCTGACAGACAAAACCAACGAGGATAAGCATACCAAAAAAGTTGGTAACAACCAAAATAACAAGTGGCTTTGGTGGAAGAAAGATTTTCTAACGTTTTAAAATGTTTTTACGAAGCTTAATATTTCCAAAAACACGTTTAATTGACATACATTAAAAAAAAATGCCAGAAGAAAAGCAAGAAAACTATACTACAGGTTTATCGGAGAAATTTTACACTAAAGCTGTTAATGTTTGTGAGTTGAGTGATGACGATTTATGATATCGAAAATATAATATTTGTTGTATTTTCTTTTGTATGACAAAACCAATTTGTAAGAAAAAAAACAGTCCACAGTGGGAAAAACATCCCGGATTGAAAAACAACTTGGGCCGTAATTTTGCATCCAAAGATTTATTAAATGTATCCAACGCTGACCGTAATTACCGCAAAACCCATAAACTTTGGAAGAATTGGTAATGTTGGAATAACAGTAAATACCATTAGTATAATTAATGTTCCCCCAACATCAGTTAGATTTTTTCCATTTTATTAAGTTTGTATTTTTTTGTATGGCCCGCTTTATAGGAATGATCAGGGACTTTTCAACTAGGCCGGTCGATGCCGGTCAATAATTCACTGGGACGACTGTCCAAACAACCTATGAATAATCCATTGCTGCCGGCTTTTGAAATTGGAATAAAACCCCAGCAATGGAAATAATAATTAGGTCGGGCGAATCGCAATTATCTTGATCACCACAGCGAAAATCAGTACGGAAATAAAAATACAGTGTCATAAATGTAACCAAGTGCTCGTGTGAACTGAGGAGGATTAAAATTTCAGCCCATGCCAGCAAACTTTGTTGCTTATCTTGGCACCATCCTTCAAAATTAAAAAATAGCAATAAGGCCAATTTGAAGTAAGGCAACACTCAATTCCTTCGTTGAGTTTTCAAACAACCACTTATCATCACATGGAAATATTAATTGAAAATTTGAAAGGTTAACAAATTTGAACATTTCTTCTCAATGTTATAAACTACTAAATTCGTGGTCCGCTTGACCAATTAATATCTTTCAATTAGTTAAGGTTTTTAGTTGAGATAAAATAGTCAGTGTCACGTCGTTCTCTCTCTCTCTCTCTCTCTCTCTCTCACCCTCTCTCTCTCTCTCTCTTTCTCCCCCCTTTGTTTAGGTGCATAAATATATATTGGTTGCTTGGGTTTGGATCGTTAACTGATCTCAATGTAATTTCATCATGGATCATGGTTGGTAATAATAATAAATTTATATATTTATATAAGAACTCATATTTCAATAGAGGTTCACTTTTTTTTTAAATTTGTAAATGATTAACAATAGTCACAAAGTCCCGATGTATAAAGTTTATTATATCCGGCCTCATCTCTGTTTTATTGAAATATATAATGCTTAAAATATTGACAGGCTGACCAAGCAGTATAATATTTTGATTGCAGAAGTCAGCATAAAGGCAAAACACGTCTCACCACTACTGATTTATGACAGAGAAAATGGTGAGATGGATGAGACCTCTGTTAACAGTTCACCGAATTCCAGATTCGATTGGATGTTTGAGAAAATATCATTTCGGTTTTGTCCCATGTTTTATAGTCAGTAATCAAAGCCAAATGTATTTTTTGGTCATCTAGAACACTCGAAAATTGGGTTAGTTAAAATATGGAGCATATCGATGTTATTATGATACATTGTTATCTACAAAGCGTAAAAACACACCGGGTGAGCAAAAACCGGTCATTTGTATGTATCTCTTTTTGTTGTAGTATTCCCGGAGATTAGTACTTTCACTTACGGCGAAGGTGGATCTTGCCAGGGCATCATTTGCATTAGGTATTACAGTCAATTTATACGAAGCCTGTTATAAATTACACGTTTCCCGGTGTTGACATTGTTATATCCTGTTAATTTCCTTTGGCAAAGTTAAGTCCCAGTTGGATAAAAATGGCATCAAGCCCCCAAAAGATACATATTTAATTATTACGCTTAATTAAACATTCATATCTATTCAAAAACATGAGGATAACAGCGTAAAAGTGCAAACCGAAATTTTCGAATTTTACACAATCATACAATATTTTAAATAAAATGACAGATATTCAAAAGTTTTAATGTCGTAACAAATGCAGATACCGTAAATCATAAGTGGAGAAAGTTTAAAAAATAAGTTGCTGGATCAGTTCTAATGGCCCTATATATTACCTTAACGGTCCCGGCTGACAATGAGAAAGTACAGTTTGAGATAAGGGCCGAAATCAGTACTACATCTGCGACTTGATGTGAATGTGAACTCCATCTAGTCGATATAACACTCACGAGGGGTGGTTCGATCCTCAAGACATATGTGCCTCGACCCCTGGCAGTTCGCAAGCAATCTTTTTTTAATCGAATGTATTCGGACGGGTCGAAAAGGCCTTTGGATTTTCCACCCTTACATAAATAAAACTTCTACAGAGGTCTATTATCAACCGTAAGAAGTGCCGATGTAACGTTTTTTCCCTGCCGTTACGAAGGTAAAAAATGTTCAAACAAATGCAGACAAATTTATATTTGTTAACAGTGTATTTCATTTCAAAAAACTTGTAGAAAAGGCATGGATCAAAATTGCGTTTGTTTTAAATTCCGCCTAGCAAAAATAGTGATCAGTGTATGTGGGTAGAAAAATGATAAATGTCGTTCCAATCACTCTTAAAATTTCACGATAGAATTGCTGTATGTTCACTATCAGTTTGACTTTTCCCGATTAACTTAGTTCATTTATTCTACGACTAAAGACTACATGTTTTTTATTCTCCCAGAGCGTACAAAAAGGAATTTGCAATAACAGCAGACATTCGTTAATGATGACAAGAAATCTGATCGCATACTGGAAAAGAGGATGGACTGAGGGAAAGACGATCAAATTAAGCACGATTCAGCCTATTACTTTTGTATGAAAACATACAATCTGTATAAATCAATTGCTGCCTGCCATTGATGACTACACATTTAATTGCACGAAAAAGAAGTAACGTTCCAATATACTTTTAAAAAATTCGTTACATCAGCGTACAAAGTGGTCAACAAATATAAATAATGAAATTAAAACCATACCATTAAATTATTTACAAATTGCGTTGGTTTTAATGTCGGCAAACTATAATGTTCCTTTTCTTCTTTACCCTTCTTTTTTCCTACCTTTTTGCATTTTATTCTTACTTATTATTTATTAATTTTTCAGACGATGCAGCCAAGCCAAATTATTAGGATTGGGGTGTTATGATAACCGACTGTTTTCCATATTCTACCGACGGCTTCTCTCTACATCATGGCCTCGTCAGGCGAGGATAAAATGTCATATCATAACTAGTAATAATACTTTACACAATAAAAATAACTACATTTAAAAAACTTTAGTTTTGTTAGAATTCGTACTACTCATGAGTGCATGTTATTTTCGGGATAATTGGGGTAGAGACACTTATATTCGCGCTAATAAATTACATTCACTAGGCTATATCCACTTTACCCTACGAACTGGTTATTTCACGGGTCCTCTTTTTTCACACTCATAAATTACATTCACTCAGTTCAAATATACACGCGTAAAACCCATTTATTGATATTCGTACCCGAGTATTCCATATTCCTCGGGAGTCAAGGCGTCTGGCCTCTCCGTTCTCGCTATTAAATACATTCGTTCCAATAAATACGATATGACAAACATAAACGAAAGATCTCTATAGATACAACTTATACCAGACACAACTATGACCCAAAGCTATGCATTGATCATGCAGAATATCTAAGTTTTTTATGTGCGATTTCGTACAATTTGTTGTTATGTGCTCTACAGTGATAATGTTGGGTACTCTTAATCCCGTTACGAACCTCTTATGTGATTTTAGTGTGACCAATACGCAACCTGGCAAGTTTCCTTCTAAACTCAGGCTCAGAGGCCTTTTTTAACTTGCCTATCTTTTTAACTTTAAATAATTTATTAATTAATAATAATAATATTTAACTTAGCTTTAAATAATTTCTATATATTTCATTAGGTTCAGTGGCATTTACATTGCTTTTTATCGTATTGACAACTGTTTTTATTTATTGATTTATTTTTAATTTTATATTAGCAGAATATACAAAGTGAGGAGTCGTGTGGCTTAGTTTAGCTAACTTTGCTTCTTCGTTCCCGTTAATTCCTACGTGCCTGGGAACCTATACCAAGACCATTCTTCCCACTTCCATCTCTCTCTCTCTCTCTCTCTCTCTCTCTCTCTCTTTCAGTTGTTCATATATCTTGTTGATTAATGGGTCTGCAGAAGCTCTGTATTGGTTGCAGTTCTAAATTTACTTCGAAAATAACAATCCGTGAGCGTTAAACATTACAAATATTGTTTGTTTTCGAACATTATAAAAGCTAACTAATATCTTCGAAGACAAACAAGTAATGAACATGGTAATGAATGAGAATTTTTCAAAGGAGGAACAAAAACCGGACAATTCGTTTGTCGAATCGAACTTCTAGTCCAAGAGCAACAAACTATCGATCAGACAAGAAAAAGTTACTTTTCCCCCAAAAAAGCTACATATTTTTAATATACTTATTCTTAATAGGATCTGTCCTTTCAGTTCCGATAATAATACGTTGTTGTATAATTTTTCGACCGTGATATTAATTCAGCTTTTTGAATCTCTTGGCGTTATTAAATTATCGTTGAATTCAGACTATTTATCATCATTTCAATAAGCTGCTTAAACTTCAATTTATAATGTAAACGTCGTATAATGCAATTATCCTTTTTAGACCGTCGTCTTTATTGACGACGATATTATGAGTGTTGAAATTTACAAAGGTAATTGACAGAAATGATTTACAATAGAAAAACTAAGTTGGTGTGGTATTTAGTGGGTAAAGATATCACTATATAAGAAAAAAAAACAAATAAAACTGTGTGTGTGGTGATAAGTGACCGTTAATCGATATTTATTTAGAAATCNTTGCTCAGCCAGTTATATTTGCCTTCTAACGAGTTTAAAAAAAATCAAGAAATTAAAAGAAATAAGTGAAATATCTTGTACAACTCTCATATGAACAAATTTGGGATAAAACCACTTTACTTGCGAGCACATACCTGTTCGACGTACGGTAATACATAATAAGCTATCCTTTGATTTTGTACAGCTGCTCAAATTATAACTTAATTTATTTTTAATTTGCACATAATTTAAGAATTTTTTTTATTTGGGCCTGGTTAGGCTTTTAGGATTATTATAGACGGGTTTATTAGGGAAAGGAGAGATAAATTGTTGAAGATTTAGACTATGTATAATTGTTTGATATAATACAATATAACACAATAATTACATTTAATTCAATATTACACACAAAACATATAATAGAACATATAAAACAATCATTACACTCCACACATCAAACAATTCTACATAGACTTAATCTTCAACATTTCATCTCTCCTTTCCCTAATAATCCTATCTATAATAATCCTGAAAGGCTATCCAGGTCCGAACCATTACCCCTTTTTTACATTGTCAGTCCGTTTCTCCTCAAAGAAGAAGACTCTTCATAGAAAAATGAATTTGTCCCTGTTTCCTTACTCACTCTATCAAAATCAAACATATATAAACAAAAAAAACATTAATATCGCACTAACACTTTCAACACGACACTCAACAGTGACACATCTACACAGGAAACTATGAGTGAGTAAATACTTTGATTCAACCCAAAATGTCTTTACTGTGTTCATCAGTGTACAAATTCATTTGTATAATTTAAGCTATGTTTATAAATGTCAGTCCCTGAAGAAGATTTCAATAAAGATCGAAACGTTGGCCCGATAAAGAAAATGTTTTTCTAAAACCTACGTCATACCAGACCGCATATCACAATCTCTAAATAAATATGATGTATGCTACTTCATTTATTAAAACTGTAAAAAATACAAAAAAACCTAGGGTTAAAATGGATAAACGTTTAAAGAATACGTTTTGTTAATGTAGACAGACAACAATCCCATAAGGAAAACGGTTTCCTTCTAGATTACCCAACTTAATTACACTACTTACAATGCACAGCAGGATATTTTTTTATCGGGTCAAAAAACAAAAATAATCTGCCTGCAAAGACCGTTTTATTTGATAATCGTTACACGATGTTTTATAAGAAGTAAATAAACTTACAAATGTAACATCCAAGAGTTAGGGAAAATATCAGTTGGTGGCGAAGAGGCAAACCTGGGGTGAATCTTTAATGGGAATTTATGCATCCGCATTTTCAGAAAGTTCGTAAAACCGTCTGTTGAGGATTTTACAAAGGCTATTATCAGTTTCAGGGAAAACCTTATTTAGTAGAAATAGGGGAGCAATTCACCCCGTTAAAAGCTTTAAGGGCCAATATCTTGGGATTAGGTGCTAACAGTTGTTTCTGTCCGGTCGGATTAAACTCTTATTGAATAATGCATCGGGAACGTGTCAATTGAGTTTTTCTTGTTATAAGCCAAATATTATAAAACTGGCATCACGTATTTAACGACAGATCATAAATTTAGTTTAATCTGCAGCCCCATAAACTACTGCAAAAATTGCTACTCGTTTCTATTAAGAACTCTATTATTAAACAAAAACTTAACTGGTTGTTTAAAAAAAACAATATGTTTAAAAGTCTGATCCAAGGTTAATATTAAATTTTAAAGACCTAAATTTATTTTCCGAATCGGAAACTGAAATTGCAATTGAAAATTTCATCTCGGCTTTTCAAATTTGCAAACTCATATCGTGGGTAGAATACGAGTTGGGAATGTAATATGAGCTTACAAGGCAATAACTTGCCAGTGTAAACATGCTCGGGGTTTACACGAACGTTTAAAAGTCGGACTGGGTGGGTTGTACGTTTCGACGATTGTTCAGGACAAAAACAAAATCGTGTAATGAAATTAAAAATAACCTAACGCACACTCAATAGATAATAGTGGGGACAACATTGGTGTATTCTTGGTAAATTTATATACACATGAATATTTTTTGTAAGCCTGTGATTTATCTATTATGGTACGTAAGGTCTTAGGACCTCCCAGCACCTTAGTTTATTTTTAAGTCCTCTTTATTCTTCTCTGTGAATAAATCTTGACACTATCTGTTTAGTCAACCCTAGCAGAGTTTAACTAATGGTGTACGTTAATCGTTTAATTTTCTTCATATTGCTAAAACAAACCACGAAACCAACACAATGGGAGAAAGAAGAAATCTTACTCAACTGGATGGTATTAAAACATCCAACTGGCATATTTACAAGACATACTCCACTAAAACATCACCTTCAAAGGTGAGACGACAAAAGTCCAACGCCAATTATGCCTAGAAAATATAGATAACATAGCTTGGAAAAGGATATTGGGAACATTGGGAACCAGAGAAATCTTACTACAATACAGCCGAGAAAAATGCTCTGCTTCATAAAAGAAACGGATATTTTCCAAGAAATGTATTAGCATAGATCGGCACAATAGATGTGCTGACACAATAAATGCTGAACGAACAAATCCTCACATCCCCATATGGGTAAAAATCAATTTCGGGGCACTTCAAATCTCTTCCCCATTCAATATAATGGTCTAAAGAGAAGGCTTTGAGCGGCATGAAATGAAATGCAATTGCAATAAATAATTATTTAAAAATAAACCTTTGGATAAGCCTAACATTCATTCAAATCCATAAGACTGCCATCTGATGCTAAGAATACAATAGAAAACATGATTAAATAAAGGTGGCAGCGTCAATGGGCATAGACAGAGATGCACTCGCGGATCAAGAGCACTGTCGATGGGTGGCCCTCGGAGAATCTGATTCTTAGAAGAAGGTTCATCCTCACCCGATTACGAATGCGAGGTTGACACACAGACACTTACTTTAGGACCAAAGCCAGCGTATGTGTCCGGCTGCAGAGAAGCTGCTCGATGTGTCCCACCTGAATCAACTCCATGGTTCCACACAGAGAGCACGGACGAATGCCACCCAATTTGAGAATTGAGCACGTCAGTTGGGGTCTCTGTTCTGATCCTTGGAGGAAACGGGTTTGGTCAACTGTATACAGTAATAATAGTTTTGTATACCTAGTTTGTATTGAGAGTGAATGTATTTATTAGGGTGAATGTGTGATATGATGGCGATGGCGGAATATCGAGTACCTCATCGACCCTCATTAGGCTAGTTGTGTAATATGTTGTGGAATATCGAGTAACCCATCACCCTAATTGAATGAAAGTTATGTAAATAGGACTGAATGTATTTAAGAATCAACGCGAATACGAATGGGTTTGCATGCGTTGGGTGCTGAATCGACGTAGCTGTTGAGCCTAACCTCGGTGGCTGGACGGATAAGCGTGATTGAGGTGTGCCCTCGGACTGCCATCACCCGGCAGTTTACTGTAGAAAGCAAAAACGGGAATGGCCGGTTGACTGCGAGAAGCTAATAGCATCAACTCGGCACAAGTTTGTAATATGTACGTATGTAATTCAAATTCAAAATAATCCATAAGACACGACATTCAATAGGAAAAAACGCAGAAACGCATATTACGTATAGCTATATGACAACGCCTTTTCAACTTAAATCAAACTTTTTCAAACCAGATCCAATATTTTCAAAAACAATTTGAGGTTGTTACTTTTTCTATTTCAAATTCAACATTTCACCTAAGATGCACAGTAGTTAGATATTTGACATTTATATATTATGAAATTGAAAGGAAATTGAAAGTATTATTTTTCTTGCCGTGTGATTCAGCCGTGACAATGAAGCTAAAAATAACTTTATCAAAATCGTCGATAGGTATGGAATTATTCAGATCGTCAGAAGTGGAAGATGACATATGCGTGAGAGGGCGAGGCCTCAAGGCTATCCGACTTTCTAAATAAGCTTCCAAAAGCGGCCGGCGGCGTAGCATAAAACTCCATATTAACTTTTATCACGCGATCCTCGATTTTTCTGTACTACGGCCACTTTGGCCTACGGCGATGCTCCTTTTCTTGTTCAATACCGCGAAATTGCCGGCTCAAATGATGAACCTCGACGAGAAATAATCGCCTTTTCATCTCCTTCATATGAAAAGTCGTTAAACATCTTATTTAACGAGCATCTACAGCCATAAAAACTGAGGACATCCGTCCAAGTTGTATGTCTTTAAAGTGTAACAAAAAATTTGTTTTGATGTTTTTAAACACTGTACATTCTTAAGTTTAAACGCTTTAAAGCAGAAGACAGTTTATTATGAAATATTAACTTTTTAGCGTAACTAATTTTTTGTTATTTCAACGGCGGCTAACGGAAAGAAAATGGACAAATCTTCCAGCCAGATTCGATTAGTCACCTGATGATTGAACATGTAAAAACTAGTACGTCATTACAACACTGTGTTGTCTGTCAGACGCATTTCGTCTTGTCGTCTGCAGTGGTAACCGATAAACCCAGATGGTGTCAGATCCGGATAAAATGAAAGACCAACAACTTCAGGAAAGTTCATCTTCCAATGTCTTGAGACCAGACGGTAGTATTTAGTACTTATTTCTGACAAAGAGATGCACCAGTACACTGGATCGTAAATTTTAATGAAACACCTAACACTAGGTCGAAAAGAAGTGTAAAGCCAGATCCGATTAGTCGCCGGATGATTGAACATGTAAAAACTATTGGTCTGTAAGACGCATTTCGGCTTATCGTCGTCTTCAGTGGTAACCGTTAAATCCAGATTGTGCGAGATCAGAATAAATGAAAGACAAGCGACTTCAGGAAAGTTCATATTCCAATCTTTTAAGATCAGATGGTTGTATTTTGTACTCATTTCTGACAAAGAGAGGCAACAGGCACTAACTCGTTAATTTTAACGAAACGAGTTACGAAACACTAGGTAGACACGTGTCGGAGCTTCCTTACCAATAGCACCTAGCCGAGAAAACAATACTTTAAGTTTCGATTAATAATTCTTTCTATCCTAGTGTTTGGTTGAGATGAAGAAGTTAGAACCTACGACCATTCTAAATTCGCTGCTGCTGTAATCACTTGACTCATGACTTCAATCCACTCCCCATCTTAACCTACAACCTTTCATATTTACTCTCTTTTTGCTTGATTTTTCATATGTCGGGTAATCAGGATTCGTTTCTTATCGACATATAAAATGGCCACGGGTGGCTGCTAGTGAAATAATTACTTCTTTTAATTATCAAATTAATCTATATTTACTTGGTGGTCATAATTGACCATATTATTTTTTTTTTTTTTTTGACTGGGGCTTCCGACATCTAGGTCATTTCAGTCTCCAACTAAGTTTATATTCCATTTACCCATTCAAACACTACATTCATAAAAATAAATACATAAATACATCCATACAGTACACTCATTCCGTTTGGTCGGTGGAGTACTTGATATTCCTCCACCGACCCTATACTCAAACTAATCTAGATTGGGGTCGATGGAGTACTTTTATAAATATTCCGCCATCGACCCCGAATACACACTCTTACGCTCTCATCGTTCGAGGGATGATGACATTATATTTCACCCTCAACCCTCACCAGTCACGCTAATAAATACATGCACTCAGACAAAACATATAGACACACAACACATAAGACATACTATATACAATAAAAAAAAACAATTTCCCCTAAAAAGCGGAACAGGGACTCTGAAACTCGCTACCGTGTTCGAGAACTCTTCTTAAGTCCGGCGGCATGCCTACACGCTCTCTGTATGGAACCAAGGCATGACACCCCTCTATTAGGTGGGACACATCGAGCAACCTTTCTCTGCATAAGGGGCACCTGCGCGAGCTTTAGCCCAAAAGCAGGTGCCCATGTGTCAACCGCGTATGGCCAATCCTCAGTCGGGTGAGGACGATCCCTCGTCTCCTGCTCAGAGTCTCTGAGGGCCATCTACCGGTCGTGCTCTTGACTCACAAGAGCCCCTCCGACGACCTCGCCAACTGACGCTGCCATCTTTCTTTTATCATACTTTTAACTGCGTGTTTAGCGTCAGGGGGCCTGATCGCGATGGTCCGATCTGGAGGGTGGGACGTACCGGCTTTCGCCGCTCGTCCGCGCGTTGTTACCTTCCAGGCCGACGTGTCCGGGAATCCAGACAACAACCACCGTTTTTCCGAGAGGCTCCAGCGTATTTCTCTAACAAGAGCACGACGGGAGGGTCGACAGAGAACCTGTCGCGTATAGCCCAGACAGCGCTCAGAGAGTCGGTACAAGGCTGAGCCCTCCCCGGTCTGCACCGCATAAAAAAGCTGTTAAAAAAGCATTTGTGACCTAGATAAGTTTCACCGATAGTTGGATTATTTGTGGCATTATTATTATTAAATTGGCATTGTATAATTTTTTTTTTTTTACGAGGGTTCGCAACAGCAGAGGTCATACAAACCCTCGGGGTGCCGGTGTTTTTGAAAAAAGCCCATTTGTAAGTATGTCGGGACCTTTACCTTACAGTGATGAGCGCCGTGTCAACGCCTAAACCGTTGCGGCCATCGACGCCCCACGGCATTGTACTATTAAAAACATGTCTATTTGTTTAGAATGAACTTAGAAAATGAAAGGGGTGGTTTATAAGCAGAAAGCAATGCGTTTACAAACTTTCTTTAAATAATTTATCGTTAAGAACGGAGTCTTACGCCTAAAGGAGCGGGTTTACTGTAATAATCATATCACCGCTTATGTATCTTGGCACTCCACGGCAAACAGAACGAAATTTCTTCATTCTTCAAACTCCACTCTATTAAAACTCCTCATAAGGGTGGTAATTACGTTTGAACCTGTTCTGTTTGTTCTAATCCGGGACCGACGCGTGGGATTAGCTCTCGTTTGAGTTTACACAGGCAAGGCTCGTCTAAACAAGGGAGGCCGAGAGGACTCACTGCGCCAAAGATAACGCTCATCCCTTCCCAGGAAGGTTGGTCAGAGTAGAAAAAAAAACAGCAATGCAAGCATTTCCCGTGGTCGGCTCAGAACATCATGTACAAATCATAATACCATATTATACACTCACAGCATGATTTGTCCAGCTTTCTCATTGTGACAAAGCTTTTTTTTTGAGTATGGTGTACTCCAGGTCATAGCCTTGTGTGATGCGGTATTTTCGGGCTTCTCGAAATGCTAGCAAACAATTCCACGCAATTTCCTTAATAATATTGCCAATTTATTATATATGTTGTCATTGTTTTGTTAAATGTTTATATTTGATGTGATAAAAACTGGTCAAAAAATTTCCGATTCATGTAACAGGAAAGCAGTGTTATATTAGAATAGATTAGAAAATAATTTCTGTTTAAAAGTTATATCTTTACGTAAGTAGTGATTGTATGTTACCGATCGTTCTGGGCGGCCTGTCCTCGTCGGTGTCCTGTCAGATAAATAAAAGCATAAAGCATTTCTGTATTTTGTTTCGATGTAAATAAAAGAAAAAAGGTTTCTAGAAAATCGCTAGAAAACTTAATAAACGAGAAAGTTGTGAAGAAATTATCGACTTATTCCCCAAAACTGAACCGTTTAAGAGCTAGGAGTAAATGAGTATAGTATATATATATATATATATATATATATATGTGTGTGTGTGTGTGTGTGTGTGTGTGTGTGTACATAAAAGTTGAATATGAGAAATGAGAGAATGAGAATGATGAGAAACGGACCCCTCATTTCTTGCGGTCAGGTGCAAAAGTGTGACTTTATTCAATTTTTCAAAATATACTATCGTATACTATTTTTGATACTTTTTATTTACAGCAAACTATTTTCTTTACATATTTAGAAGTTGTTCAGGAACAGAAACGGTGCAAAAGTCTTTACTTTAATGAAACCAGGTTATTTTGCGGCTTGATGGGTAGGTTTAGCCTAAGTTTGCTTATTTGAAGTTGAAACCTGGGTGGCGAGTAAACTAAAGTCGTGTACGTGTGCTCCTTACGCAGATTTGATACGCTGATGCACTGAAATGAATATCTTCATGGTGCTTATGACTTCAGCGATTAAGCGGTTACTAAAGAAATAATAATTTTATATTGCGAAAACAGTTTTCGTTTTACTTGTTTTAACATTACATTATATGGCAAAGTTGTTTTATTTGGTACAACATGTTATACGGGGTGTTATTTTCAGATGGCCCGGCTGATTTTTACTGAACCATTGACGGTATAAAAAAATACGAGTTTAATATTTTTAATCTAGTTTCAAATTTTTACCTTATTTTGGAGAAAAATGATACAGGGTACCTCAGGCCCAGTTCAACTTTAAAATTTCAAATACGACCCTATACATCATCACACATCATTTTATAGGATTTTTTACTCTGAAAACAATGGTGCAATCGGATTTTAAATCTGTCTAAAAATGACAAAGCGTAAAATCTTTGGAAAAAATTATTCATTTGGTTTGCTATTTATTAATCACATTTCATGTTCGAACTTCCAGCCTTGCGTAAAGATGCAAAAATTTGCTATTTTTGGATGGCCCGGCTGATTTTCTCTTGAAACAATGGCGCTATCAAACAAAAAACAAAACGTGCTTAATATTTGTTACTCTAGTTTCAAAGTTTTGCCTGTTTTTGGAGAAACATTATACAGCCTCAGCCCCAGTTCCACTTCAAAATTTAAAATACGACCCTATACATCATGATACGCCGCTTTAAAGGATTTTTACGCTGTAAGCAATGGTGCAATCAGTTAAGTTGAGTTTAAATTGGTCAACAAATGATAAAGCTATGGCAAATAGTTTTAAAAAAACGCGTTTAGTTTGTTTCGATGTTATTTCAAATAATTTGCTTCTTCACTAAAGTAAACATTAATTGTCTTTATTGTTTACTTTCTGTCATTGTTTGTCAAACTCGCATCTTAATTTCTGGAAGTAAATAAATTTTCCAATAGTATCTATTCTACATTCAGTATTCTATTCAAAATGAACCAAATAGCACATTTTTCCGATCAACAGCGAGTTGATATGTACGACTGCTTTATTGATTGATGATAGTGGTGGTAGTGCGGGCCGTGCAGTTGAGCATTTCCCCGCCTTTTAAGGGGAAAACACCCTTTAACATGATGACATACCCTTTATAATATTTCGCCCAAAAAGAGGAAAAAATTTGAAACTAGTCTAAAAATATTAAACACGTATTTTCAGTTGTTGTGATAGCGTCAGTGGTTCAAGAGAAATTCAGCCGGCCCATCAAAAAACAAACCCTGTATGGTACAATAAAAAGAGTAGCCATAGTCTAAAGTCGAATATTTTTGTATTGTTCTTACAGTAGTTTTCAAAATAATTGATTTTAATAGAAGTATTTGATGGAAGTTTAGAGGTTTTAATAAAATTTTATTTAAATTAATAACTTGATTTTTTTTACGTGTCAATCTGTTCGGCGCAGTTCATCAGGGGTTTTGAAACAGTATTCTGCTCTCGAAACGACGGGGTCTGACGAATCCCTATCAATGGAAATTGAAAGCCCTGTCCGACGGACTGAAAACACGGTTACGTAAGCCCTAATGGGATTGGATTGTGCAATCTCGTAGAAACACTTGGAGGATTTAGAGGATGACCATCCTCTCATGAATATATGCAGGGGAGTTTTATTTCTGGCAAAATATAAGCATATAATTTGTTTTCATCCGTTTTATACTCCGTCATTCTGCCAGGGAGGCGGTTTTGTACCTCCTGGAAGAACAAGGATGAGATGGGAAATAAGTGCGAGAGATTGTACATCCATCAATTTTCATTTTCAGATTTCTTTATCTGCCCGCTAGATGCAGGAAATATATATTTTTAGATTCTATAATTCATTCCTTTTCGTTTTAGGGTTTATGTTTTTTAAAACACACAGTTCCATGTGCTTATAATAACAATGTATATCGTTATACCTAATAAAACTAACCATCCCTAACATAAAAAGTTCATTTCTTTAAGTAATTTTCATTCCTTCAGAACTCATGTATTACATGATTTTTTTTTTTGCCTTATGATCTATGCATATTAGCCATGGTGACGAATTCTTATATATGTGTTCAAATTGGGGGGTGGGGGTTTATGTGAAAAAAGGGCTAGAGGCGACGGTGGGAATCGAACTCACGACCGTGGCGTGAGAGCCTCTCACGCTAACCACTCGGCTACCGCGGTCCCCATACTACATGATATTTTGCCAAAAAATAAAATAAATAATTAAAAGATAATTCGTATTTTTATTCAGATATTACATGGTGCAACGTTCATCGATCGAAAGGTTTCCTATTTAAATTATTTAACTACTTTATTACATAATAATCTTAAACATTGTCTGGCAAGTATTGTTGACTTAAAAAGTTCATTTCCAAGGTTGTTTATGCAGCATTACGTTATTGGATTAAAAATTTTATCATTATTTATTAACCTTATAGTGATTGGTGATTTCAGTTTGGTTGCTTAGTACATTATTTATCAGTATTGATGTTGCGATTTGAAAATAGCAAGTAGTCAGGGATTCTCTTTTAACCCAGACAAATTTCTTAAGGTGAAAAGCCTTTATTTAGAAGTTCAATGATCAAAAAATGATTTAATTTTCTCGAAGGTTATTCGTCTTCTTCTAATTTCATATTAATTCATATTTTGTTTTAATGTAATGCTTATTTAATTTTTTGTTAATAGATGTAAAATTGGTAACAAGTACAAGTGAAAATAGAAATAGATAAAATAAAATCTACCAACATAAAATAAAACAAAATTTGGTACAAGGGTGCGACCGGTGACAGTTCTAGTAGAGTATAGAACCAACAGGTCGCGAGGCCACTCCCGCTTTAATCACCATGGGAGATTATTGGGGATAGTTCGGATTATTAGATTTAGGGATTGGGTTGTAACGAACAAGAGTTGTGGAATTTTATGTATCGGGATTTTATAACATCATTCAATGTTAACGTTATTATGGATTGTATAATTGGTTACATAGAAGGGAGCGTTTAGTAGTTTTCAGAAGATTTGGGTTGGGAAGCCTGGATTCGTTGTTGGAATGTTTGGTTGAACCCGAGTTTAATGCCGTATGTCAAAATGAATTTAATTATCGTCTCGTTGTGAAGCGTCAGTTTTGATCGTTTGTCTAGAAGTAGTGAGAGTGTTTTGTAACGTATCGTTAGTCTGCTTTTTTAGACTCGCACAAATATGCACTTCACGTCAGTCTTTTGTCGATATACAGCCCGAGATAACGGACTTGATTAACTAACGTATGTAGGTATAGTGGTGGCATTATTGCTCGTCGGATGGTAAACGTTATTCGTTCTTAAATAGTTGAGCCTATAGAGAGCAATGTGGGCGAAGGAATTTTTATTGGAGGGTAGAATAGCAGTATCATCAGTAAGAGTGTGAATAGACGTCTAATGATGAGTAGGGAGGTCAGCAGTATACGTTAACTAAAGGATGGGACCCAGGATAGTACCCTGTGAGACTCCAGCCTTAACAGGATAGTAGTCAGAGAAAGATGGTATGATCTGAATATGAGGAGGTCTAACAGTAGCCTACAACCATAATTGTATACAGAAAGAAATAATTTTCAACAAATATATTGTAATATGTTGGAACGTATTACAGGGGTCCAAAATAAAAATCCCAAAGCTTTGATAATACTTTGGGTTTGAGCCTAATTTTAAATAATTGGATTTTTATATTTTGATTCATATAAATAGAAATATTCATTTCTAAAAATGTCTTTTATGTTTGCCACTTTGGTATTCTATTCCCGAATCAATACTTAGTTTACACGACTCAAAAAATTTTCCCAGTTAAAGGAAAGTGTTTCCCTGTGTATCAATCCAAAGTTATTTCTAACATTGGCAACAATATAACGAGAAGCTGTTTAAAGTTGTAACAATATCAATCCAACGCCTTGCGAAAAATTCTCCGACTTATTACAGACGTTTTAACGAGTTAAAAGCGTGTTTATATGGATTTCAATTTTCATTTGTTTAATGATATTTTTTTCCTCGTGACCAATTTCAACTTTCTTTTCCTTCCTGGAAAAACCGACTCTGATTGCGGCCGAAGAAGAGATTTTTAAATTGGTTGTGTTCTTTGTGTAATCCTTATCCAAGATAAGGCAAAGCTCCCCTAGTTTTTCTCTCTCCTCTTTAACTCAAACCCAGCATTTTTGTCGCTTGCTTAAAAAGCGTAAATCTGGTTGTGTAAACTGATGTTACGTTGCGAAACAAAACGTTTTATTACACGATCGACAAAAAAACAATTATAATTAAATCAAATCATATTTACTCTCATTAGACTATTATATAGAGAGGAAGAAATACATTATTCTGGGACTAGAGTACTCTAAGAATAACAATATAGTCAAAAAATTTTACAAATCTGACACTTGAATTAACGAAAGTTTGATGTTAACATAAAGTGAAATAAATTGAACTAAATCACATAATATAAAATATAAATAATAGTAGCAATAATAAGAATTTATGGAAAAGTAGTAATAATAAAGAATTTTCTGTTTCTGTCTTGTGGGAACATATTTTCAACGTGTGAACTTAAAAGTTGAGAAAATAAGCAATATAATATATTTTGTATATATTATATAAAATTTATATATATATTATATATATTTTATATAAATGTATATATATATTTTATATATATATAAAATATACATTTACTGAAATAGGTTTTAAGAGAACGTAAACTGTGAACTTAAAAGTTGAGAAAAGTAGGTAACAGGTTTTCTAATGTAGCAAAATTATATATAAATAAAAATAAGCCAAATTATATATAACATATAATAATATATATATGTTATTATATGTAACGATAATATTAATTATATATAACGACAATATTATTATTATTATATATTATCGGCAAGTAAAAAAAATAATTTTTTTGCTATATTATTATTTTTTTTATATGATTGAAGTAGATTTTAAATGATGGGTTGTGGGCAATAAGTTATAGAAGCCCAAAGGATTGATGATATTGACAGTTAATTGAATTTTTCAGACAATGCTTTGTACAAACTCAACTTTATCGAGTTTTATGAAAATAAAGTTTTACTCTTTATACAGGAAAACTTTGTTAATTTTCCATCAAAAGAGTACCCGGAATAGCCACTATTAAAACAAATCTACAAAATAGAAATGTTCATTTGAAAAAGACTTTCCTTGGCATTTTTGTATTCTGGACATGAATCAATTTCGTTTACACGACTCAAAGAAAATTCCCCTGTTAAGGAAAAGTGTTTCCCTGTGTGTCAATCTAAAAAGGGTCCGCGGCGCATGCCTGTCGGTCTCCCACTTTTCTTTTTCGTCTGCTATCCGGAGACGTTATCTCTCAGCGAAGCCCCCCCTAACGAACTTTTCAAGTCCCGGTTATAATTGAATAGATAATTTCATTTGTTCTGTTCCTCCGAGATAAGTCCTTAAGCAATTTTCCGCATTCTTATTCATCAGTGCAAATCGGTTTACGACGGATGACAAATTTCAAATGAATAGAAATACTTGGTGTTTCCTGTCAAATTATAAAAATTAAATTTTACTAATTCGGGCTTAATTGAAATCATTATTTTAATAAACTTGCAACAAAACTTATAAATAAAAATCAGTTATTTTTCAGGAAAAGGGATCAACAATGTACATCATTTGTACAACAACCACAATTGACGAACAAAACACAAAAATCTGTAACAGGTATAAAAGTGTTTTCGGATTAATGCAAATCGATTCTCATTTATAAAAAAGCTTCACGTACGATTTGACTTGCGTAACAAATTGTTTCTCCAACTAGCAATTTCCCAAAAACTGTTATCAGCGAAAGCACAAAACACATTCAGTACATAGCATTTCTTTTCTAAATGATAAAAAGCAATTTATTTTAAACAGCAAATGTCGTTTGGTACAGTTTTGGTTTTATATTACATATTATTAAGCACTAGATTTCTAATTGGCAATTCCTCAACAACTATCAACATTGATTTTAGATATTAGTAAATATTGATTATTAAACCAATCTATTTTTAACCACGTTAGTATACTATTAATAAAAATAACAATGCTATTTGCGAATATCAACTTTAAAATCGCTAGATAGAATTTATTACCAAGGTATCAGGATTGCAACAAGGGAGTTTAAAACAAGCCCTTTATATAGTCTTTGCAATGATGCCGGTGTCCTTCCTCCGGATCTTTTCAGGGAGGAGGCAATTCTTAGGTTTGTTGTTAGACTTTGGTCTAAGCCTTTCCATCTTCTTTTTCCTTCAGTTTTCCGTAACCCTCACCAAGATATGTATTCGTTCCTAAGAACTAGGACAAGACCTTTGGGAATCCGCGGTACTGAAATGTTGAGATTAGGAGGGAATACCTATAAAAAATATACCCTAATTATAACCGATTATTTAGCCAATATACCAAGACGGCGAGAAAAGAATAAGAGTCCCTATTGTACAATATTATTATAACTTCACTACAACAATACATAATACAGTTATGTGCATAACTAGATGTTGGATTGCTTTGGGAAATGTGCGGTTCAGTGAGGTCGGATTGGGCTACAATATTTTTAAATAATAAGGGGACTAGGTTGGCCGAGTAGTTGGCCGTAGTTAACTTATGGCCATCCCAACTGCAATTGGCACGCTAGGGGTTCGGGTTCGAATCCCGACATAGTCCATGGAATTTTAATAAAGAATAATACCAAAAAAAAAATATTTTAAAGGGTGTATGCATATTTTTTTGTAGCTAAGATAGAATACAAAAATCAGGATTTAAGTTTACTATAGATACATGGTGGGGCTTAGAATGCATTTGCAAAAAAAGAAAATAGACAAAAATGCTGATTATTTCAACAAACCTCTACACATTTTTTAGTATGTTGCATTGGACAGATAAATGATTCCAAATACCAATATAAATACTTTTTTCAGAATTAGAAGTATTGATTAATTTTTCACTTAGGAACACTCTACATCGAAGTATGGTCTTGAAGAACAAAAGAAGAAAGCAAATTTAGATGCTACTGCCATATTTTCGGTTTATTTTAAGGCCATCATCAGGGCAAAACAACCTTAATTATGTCTACAGATTGACATATTTAAGTTTTTACAGGCGATTTCAAATTTCCTTGAAGAAACTCTGTCCCAACTTTGCCAAGATTTCAAGGAAATTTCCTTTCATCTTCAATACCATTCTTTGATTTTAAGAGGCACCCACCCTTATATAGTCCCTGGGAGTCATGGCCCATTTTATGTGGAACCACGGCGACGGAGGGTGGTATAGTGTGGTTCGAGACTCGAGACCCCGAAACGGCTCACCTCGTGTTCTCATCCACGGCCCTTTTTTCTCAATCCGAGCTCCTTCATTCTATCCTGTGACCCCTCCTAACCCTTGGTTACAAGGGGGGTATCCGGACACAAAATAAAGGTGCAGCCCAGAGGCCGTGGCAACCTCTCTAAAGCACAAGCTGTACTCCTGTCGGCCTAAGGGTCGGTATGGGCGGCGGGTGCCTTAGCAGTCACACGAGGGCCAGTGCACTAGATCCTGTCTCAAAGACGGGGGAGGGTGTATGGCCATCAGTACCATGGGGTGACTGAAAAGTTTCAAAATCAGCCTTAGTCACACTGGTAATGGTTTCGTGGTGGTGCGTGGTGAAGCCCCTGGCGGGAACTTAGATAGAGGCTGTCTTCTATTTGTGACCTTCGTGAAGCTTGCGTATGGCCAGCGTAAAACCCCCCGGCCTCACGGGAGACGTTGCGACCGGACGACAGCATGTAANGAGGGTCTGTGTTGGTGCATATTCTAGGCAACTAGGTGAGGAAAAGCCGCCTGTAAGGTTGTATAGTAAGGAGCCGCTGGCAAGGCAATGGAGGTCGACTAAAAATCTGAAGCTCTCAGAATCTTGCGTATTTCTTAGGTAGGCCCATTTTATTTTCTAATCCGAAATAAATGCGATTTTCCTCTATCCAAGATAACATATTTATCTTAAACGAGTTTCTGGAATTGATGGTAGAATTGAACTATAGATATATTACGAGGGGGGAGTGTAGCCGATATATCGGACAGTGTCTAATTGGAAGTAAGCCAAGTGGGAGAGGCTGTGATTGAAACGACGCTGTACATCTCTCTGCCGGCGGTGTCCCGTGCCAACAAGCTATACTTCACGGACCCATAAAACTTACGTAACGACAATGTAATCTTTATTTCAATACGTCTTTTTTCCATGAGGCTTTTTAAAGTCGGCATCTCGTGGGAAATAAAGTTATCGATACTGAACGTTTGGGCTGTTTTGAACATTTTAAGTAACCGGGCAAAATGCTAGTTGAAACGGGTTGTTTACATATCAACCGCAACATCTTTCTCAAATTCTAACCTCATCTTTCCTTCTAATACAAATTAATTGCGCAAGGGGTGAAATTGGTTGGATTTATTATTGAAGAAAACGAGGTCCGTTTTTTAGTAAATACTTGCAATCGTTATAATTTTTATGTTTAGTTGTTTATTGAATATTGTTAAGAAAAAATATAAGATATACCTAATAAAAAATTTAACTGAATAAAACCATTTTATCAAAAATGTTGCTATGGAAACAATGAAGTAAATATTCATGTCAGTATGGAGTTAATTTTTATTTTCGTTTTATTTACCTCTAATAATTTAAAATGGACCAAAAGTTGTAAGATTATCAACGGAGGATTTTGTAAGAGATAATTAAAAATATAAAGGGTGGCCACATTTTTCCCTCTCAGTGTAATAATAATAACAACCACTTTTTTTGCCTCTCAGAGTAATAATAATAAAGGTTTATTGAATAAAGCTACATTGCTTTTACATTGTCAACATATAAACAGAAAATGTTAATTATATTGTATTATCTTCATAAATTCTTTTTTGTTATATTCTTTAACAGTAAACTTTGGAGGGTGACTTTAATTTTCATTTAATTTTAGATTTTTTATACCACAGTTGAGCATGTATAATTTAATCCCTAGGATCTCTGGGCTATTTTAGATTTTACTGGTTACTGGAAAAAATATATCATCCTTATTTCTAATATTATAATTTATTGTTTCATTATTGCAGCTGAATACTTTTAAATGTTCGTAAGCAAGTTTCAAGATTCGAAAATTGCAAATCCCTACCACTATCATTATTTTAAATGTTTTGAACAAAGTTAGTAAGTCTTATTCGTTGTTTTGTTGAAAATAATTCTAAGCGCCCTTTTTTGAATTGTTAAAATGATTTTTAAGTCGAGATCCACCTTCCCAGAGACAACTGTCATAACACAATTGGCCCTGAAAAAGTCACAGGCAAAATATTTAATAATTCAATATTTACAAGCTCTCTTAGTTTTTACAAGGTAAAACAGACTTTTGAGAGTTGGAACAAACATAATTAGTATGTTCATTCCAGATAATAATTGTGTCTAAATAAATACCAAGGAATTTGGCACGAGATATTTGATTTATATTATATATATTTTAAAGACTTAAGCTAAAATTTTTGAAATGGTTTTTATTAACATTCAGAGCCATGAAGTTTACAAAGAAATAATCATAAAGAATATTTGATATGACGACAAGATAGATCTGTGGTCATTAAAAAAAATGAACCATCTGCCACTTGTAGGACAGAAACTTAATCCACATACATTCTTAACATATACAATAAAAACATGGGTCGTATTACTAGCCCTTGTGATACACATTGACTAGAATTTCTAAAGCCAGAATTAACATTAATCGCCGAATCAGCTTGTCGATTTGCCAGAAAACTTTTACAAACTCCAACACATTACCCCCTATCCCAAAAAGATCTAATATTTTACAAAGGATGCCATGCTTATATCGCACATTACCATATTCAGATTTTTTCTGTATTCAAATTCATGTTACATATGTACATACATATTAAGAAAGTGACTGAACATAAATGTACGACAATTAACTCAAAAAATGCGGGTGCAGGAAGTATTTTCAAAAAGCAGTTATGTGTGTAGATGGGACAAGAGAAAACTGTTAAGAAAGACAAAACCAGAACAAGAGCGGGTGTCTGTTGTGGTGATACGAAAAAGCACTCCTTTGTTTATGAATAGAGTGAGAACAAAACAAGGGGGTTAAACAAAAGAAAACAAAAAATGCAAAATTTATAATACAGCAGTGACCGAAATAAATCCTGCATCTTTCTCGGCTCATTACTCAATCTGCTGTAATTATCTATCCATCTAAATCATGGTGACTTAGGTGAGACATAGGTGTCTGTTCAATACTTTAATTTTTCTTCGCCATTCCTTTTTCGCTATAATTAACAACGGATAAAGTAATGATCAGTAATAAGTGAATATATCGTTACTAAAGACCGGATTTTCGTACTATAAAATCTTCAAAACGTTAATAAAAACTTCGAAATGGGCAAAAACGTGCAGAAAAATTTCGAAATGGGCAAAAACGTGCGAAATACCAATCAACCAAACCAGAAAAAAACAGAGAGTGTAATAAATGTAAAAACTCCTATTTAACATTAAAAGTTTATTTATCCATGAAATTAATTATTGTCTTCAACATTTTTTATGATTGAATGTTTATTTCATAGTCAATCGATTACATCCATTTTTAAACCATATTCAATTTTGTAATTAAATTTTCTAATATACAATGAGATTGAAAAATTGATATTATGAAATTAAATATAGATTTAAAATATATTTTGTTCTCATTTTCCTAACCAAAATTAATTTTTATTGTTTCGAAAACGTTTTCCAGCGCTAAATAAAATTGAAAACGATGATTAGGTCATCGACGACCCGACAGTATTGACCCTTGCCTGAGGAGGAATAAAAATGTTTTCTATAGGTCTTCGGTTCCCTGAAGTCATGTGGCCAAGGTTTTGATAATTTCGTACTTAGAGATAAAGTATAGATAATTTTGTGGGTAAAAAAATCGTTTTCATTTTTTAGCTGACGTTTCGACCTTTATTCGGGTCATCTTTAAGGCATAAAGTGTGTTGCTATTCTTGTGGTGTCATATGTGTTGTATGAAATTGCATTTTAATAAAAAGAAGTTTTCTGAACTAACTCATTCTTGACCGCTTCTATCTAATTCAACAAATTATTAATCAACTGGTCACTAAAAAACATAAATGAGAATAGTGTGTGGTGTTTAGTGACCGTTAGTTAATGATTATTCGGAGGTCGTGAGATGCGGCCTGCTGTGACGTAGGTTTTAGACAAAACATTGCTTTATCGTGCGTACGTTTCGATCTTTATTGAGATCATCTTCAGGGCTCAGTGTTTGTTTCCGAGTAGATGTGTCATTCATGTTTGTAGTGGGCACTCTCAAAACGGCACGCAAGAATGGCACAATTACACAGAAAACAAACATTTTGAGCCCTGAAGATGATTTCAATAAAGATCGAAACGTTGGCACGATAAAGAAAATGTTTTTCTGAAACCTTCATCACACCAGACTGCATCTCACGATTTCTGAATAATCAATATACTTAGAGTTTATGTTTATCATTCTATGTGCTGTGCGATCCCCTTGAACAAAACAGTCATTACTCGTTTTCGGGTGGTAGTATAAAACTGTTTCTGGATTTGATCACAACTACGTATTATAATTTTTAAGTGTTGATTGTACTATGTAGAAGCGACAGAGATGATGCACCACTTTCTCAAGTGATTGTCGTTCAACGTGTAAGCGCTTCATTTCCATTGTGTTCGTGTTAAGCTTAGCTGTGATACATGAACTACGGCGGATTAAAATTGCAAAACGGAAAGCCAAGTCCCGTGAGACCATTGTTTTCACTTTTTACATTCAATTTAGGAGGACAAAAGCCATTGTTGGGCGGCACAATAAAATGTCTTTATCAAAGAAACCGGGTGAGCCTGGGCAATCATTCAACGGGAACTTTTTATTAAAATCGTTTCATTTCTGGGATCGCGAACTTTCCACCGAGATTGGCTAGAATTGACGATGTGTCTGCATCATCACCGGCACGGTATTGAAGTGAAAAAAACAAACATACCAGAAGAAAATGAAGGGAGGTACGCTGGTTAAGACCTGATTTGAGTATAAGACAACTTGCAACAAAGAAAGTTAATTAAAAGCTGGTCGCTTCTACATCTGACAGTAAAAATGAAACCGGCTTATCCTCAGGAGAGGCTCGAGGATAAAAGAGTAAAATTGTTTTTCTCATCAGCCCTTATTTTAACGTTTTTCAAACGAAAATATTACACCATCAGAATTAACATAAACCGTAAGAATGTTTAGCTTTCGAAAATATTCCATGGAATACGAAATTTAAGAAAAACATCATCAGCTCAGTTTGTGTTCCTTATTGACATATAATCTTTCAAAACTGTACATTGATGAGCATCTTGCAATTTGAAATAGGTAATCCCCTATTCGTATATCCTGGAGAGTTATATCAACAATTTTCAGCTCATGGTAAACTAGACAAAAAAATAAAAATTTACCCGGTTTCACCCGCAAACGTCCCAATAAAAAAATGAGGGAGAGAAGTTAAACACACCCTGTAGGCATAAAACACATACATGGAAACCCCCGCGTTTTTCTAAGAAATGGAACAAGGGACAATTGACTCGCCTGCCCTAGCACCGTCATTATGCCAAGGGTTAGCCTGCTCGGTCTCCATAAGGGCCAAGACATGGCACTCTTCCACTAGACGTGACACACTAAGCAACCTTTCTCTACTAACGGTACACCTGCGCGGATTCCCCAGAACCCAGAAGCAGATGTCCGTGTGAAGGAGTATGACCTATCTTCAAGCCGATTATCAGAATCATTTTCTCTCAGCTTCTCGAAGGGTCATTTTGCCGCAATACTTTGATAAAAATGTTCAAACACATTAACAAACATTAGTCATATGAAATCAATATTTGACTCTTTTGTTTGTACTATTTTTTATCATTGTTTGCACGAACTAATGCTAAATAAATTATCATTCCAGACTGAATCTACATTTTATTTACTATTGTAATTACAAATAGAATCGCTTATGTCATAATTCATGTAATGTCCGGCGGTGATGCAAAAAAACATATATCCTGCGAAATCCTAATCGTTTGAAAAATATGACCCAAATAAGACATTTGATAAAAAATAAAAAATATGTCTTTGTGTTTTGGCAGATTATATCAATTAGTGATAAAGAATTACAGTGATAGTGCTTTAATGCTTACAATGAGCAGGCTTAGTACGATGTAACATCCAAATTAAAAGACATACATATTCGTCTTTTTATTTAATTTACATTTTATTGTGAAATTGATGTTAATATGTACACCTTTGGATCAGACCACCTTTGATTGTAAGTACTTAAAAAAAATTAATAGAGTAGATGACATGAGGTACTGAATTTATTTCCTTAAAAGGCAATATTTTATTTCCAATATACTAAAAAGAAAGCTTTCTTAGCCGGTTTATATGTGGGGGAACTTGTTAAGTGGAAAACTGTGTTAGCTCCCATGAGGACAGACAAACTTACTATTTTCAGGTCAATTCCTCACCAACTTATTACGTATTATCGATTTTTTGTTCTTGTATGGGAGTATGTAGGCATTGTTTTTGTCAGAGAAAGCTTTTTCGGGAGTTTTTTTTTTGTCAACTCCAGTTTTCAAGCGAAGCGGTGATAACCCGCCATTGTCGTGTTAATCCTCAAATCATCGGCTTAACGGAGGGAAAAACGAAAAGGACGTTGAAGCGGTTTTAACAAAGAAAAATCCAAACTCGGTTCTATCAACAGCGGGATTTTTTACAAAGGCTGGACATTTTTCACATAAAAAGAAAAAAGCTAGGCTATAATTAAAAACAGTATTACAGCACAGTTCATTCGCCGATCGTTGTTGGACCTTGTTTTTCGCAAATTTTTCAGAGCTTAAAAACAAAAACCTGCCGAAAGTTTGATTTAGAACAACAGTTAAGCCAGTTTCAAATAAAAGGGCAAAAAAATATCCAAACCTAACAATTATTTAATAAATAAATGTTCATTAAGAAAATAAAGAAACTCTCATACGTTCAGAACATTTATATTTATATTATTATATATAATTGATAATTATAATGAGCAGTAAAATAGTAAGAACAATTGTAAGAATACTTAATGGCTTAATATCTTGCCTCTGAAAAAGTAGACGCGGTCTCGATGTAAAATTTTAAGATTATTCGGAGATCGTGAGATGTGGTCTGGTGTGACGTAGGTTTTAGAAAAACATTTTCTGTATCTTGCCAACATTTCGACCTTTATTGAGATCATCTTCAGGGCTCAAAGTGTTTGTTTGTGCCACTCTCAACACGCCAGACAAGAATAGACACATCTACACGGAAAACAATCACCTTGAGCTGTGAAGATGATTTCAATAAAGATCGAAACGTTGGCACGATAAAGAAAATGGTTTTCTAAAAGCTACGTCACACCAGACCGCATCTCACGATCTCCGAATAATCATTGACTAACGGTCACTAATCACCACATATTCTTTTTTAGGTTTCCGGTGTGAACCTTAATTGTGAGTTTTCGTTTTATGCGAACCGCGCATCATCTGGGACTGTCCTCAATCACTGAAGATGACAAAATGCGAAACACGTCAAACAAACAAAAGGAGTAAATCAAATGAATGCACTCTTAACCAAGCAAAAAATTATTAAAATTAAATTCCATACTGAATAATATAATTTTATTCGGAGGTCGTGAGATGCGGTCTGGTGTGACGTAGGTTTTACAAAAACATTTTCTTTATGGCGCCTACGTTTAATAATATAGTTTTATTTTTAAAAAAATGGGAAGATTAATAAATTAGAAATAATATCATTAAAACCGATATAGATGTGCGCGGGGATTATACAATTATTGAATTGGTTGATCTTTAGAAATGAAACTGTGGCTACGGGATTTTTCTTAAAAAGAAATCGTCATTAGTCACAATAATTCACCTCATTTAAAATCCCAAAATTTCTAAAATCCACATGATTCTACCAGAAATAAACTACAGAAGGTAACGAAGAAATATTAGTAAAGTATTACGATTAAGATTATTGTACAAATAAAAATAATTACAAACAAGATTTGAAGAATTCTCACATTATTTAACAAGTGTGCAAATGTATGCTACCACATAAAAATATTATAATCAATATTTAATGAACTTTTGAACAAAACGAGTGTCTGGCATTATTTAAACCATAATCTAGTGTTTTCATTATTTTAATAGCAGTTATTTAACTTGAGATAATCTCAATGATTAGACACTTTAAAGACATATACCATGCGTAAGTGACAAGTGCCATTATGAGGACAGGAAGTTTCTTAGTGATAAATGTTCGAAATGACTATACAGGATCTTACTGCTGATACACAGAATCACTTCCAAATTGCAATTAATTACTTTTAAGTAAAAATAATTATTCAATAATAATAATTAATTATTTGCATAAAATTATAAAAACAAAAAATATTAGAAACACATATTTTCTAGCTGAATATTTTTTGAAGATGGATTTGTTTTTGAAGTAGATACACAATTTTTTGAGAGATGATATTCACATAATCGATTTCGCGTAACTGGGGAGTGCTCATGGGATGGGCTAGATTCGGAAAGATTAGAAGAATATGGATTAGTAAGATTTAGGATTAAAGAAAACCAAGGTTAGATATGGTTAGGCATGGACTAGATTAGGGACCAATTAGGTAATATCATGGATTCATTTTTTTCTCCGTGAAGTTGCAGGGATTGAGGTGAAAACAATATGCACTAACATTCAATTAATTAATATTTTTGTGTAAGGTTTTTGTTGAAATAAAAAAGTTAGTGCCACGAGCGGGATTCGAACCCACGACCTTCGGCTAAATATGCCCCTGCTCTACCACTTGAGCTATCGTGACTTCCACTCGAACACCAACTCAACCTACAAACTTTCAAATTTGTAATCCGGATTCGATTCTCGGCGATATATTCAAATATGTAATCAGGATTCGATTCTTGGCGATAAATGAAGTGGCCACGGGGAGGTATTAGTGAAGTTATACTTATTAAATCCATTATATTTAATGGTCTATTGACCAAATTACTTCTTTCAATTAGTTAATCTTTTTATGTGAGGTTTTTGTTGTAGACGAATGAAAAAGTTAGTTCCACGAGCGGGATTCGAACCCACGATCTTCGCCTCAATTGCTCTAACCACTTGACCTATCGTGACTTCGATCCACTCGGACACCAACTCCCCATCTCGACCTACAACTTTTCGAATTTTCCCTCCTTTTAACCATTTTTCCCGGTGTGCTCCTTGGTGTCCGAGTGGATCCAAGTCACGATAGCTCAAGCGGTAGAGCAGCGGCGTATTTAGCCGAAGGTTCGAATCCCGCTCGTGGCACTAACTTTTTCATTTTAACCAAAACCTTACATAAAAAGTTAATTAATTGAAAGAAATAATTTGGTCAATAGACCACTATATATAATGGATTTAATATGCACTAAGTTATAATTAAGCCAATTGGTAACTAGTTCAGGTGAGGTGTAAGTACGATATGATATTTAACTTGATTGATAAATGTAAATCTAAAATCACAACATTTGATTAGGATGACTGTCATATTCCACTGTTCATTATAATTTTCGCACTACAATTTAGAACATGTAACAATGATGAGAGGTGAATGGAGTTATGAGTTTCTAAGAGAAACGTTTAGAAATGCCAGCTTCACATGGCTGATAACCCATCTCACACGTAAAGGAACGATCTACCAAGATTATTTTTGACAGATTTTCTTTCAAATAGGATTGGAAGGAGGGTATAGTTGCAAATATAACTCTAAGCTATTAACATTAACAGTCGATTGTATTGAGACCGCTTATAAAACCATCGAATTAGGCTTGATGGTGTACAACAGTTCCACTGTTCACGAAATGTTCTAGTAATATTTATTTTGGGGCATGCAGTAATATATAGTATGTAAATATCACAAGCGATTTATCGAATAAGTCCTAATTTAACTTGCGTATATTTGTTTTAGGAACAGTAAGCCAAATTAGCTGAGCCTTGAATTGATAGCAAAACTGAATACATAGAAATGTTTTGTAAATAATTCTTCTCTGCTCAGCTTGCATTTAGATGAGCGTGACGCGTTAATGGTCACACTAAAAGCACATTTGATTTCAATGTTCGTTTATGTATCAGATAATTATTTAGTAGTGTACTTTTTGGGAAAATGTGAATTTATCTAAAACAAATAGTAGAATAAGTCTGCGGAAGTAAATAAAGCGTTTGTATATAATTAATAACGCGTTACATAGCAGACCATTCATTTGTCCCCCCTGGCAAATATTCTTATTATTTATTTAAACCTACTTCCAATTACCTCCGGAGGTCGTATTTAATTAAGCTATAAAATAACAGAGGGAGGCTGGATGAACTGTCCAATTACCCTTGCTCCGTGAAATATTATTAGCCCACCACTTATTTAGCAGAGTTTGCCCTACGGGTAGAGTAACAATTCATCCCTTCGTTGCCATAAATCAAACTCAGGTTCTGCTTACGCGAAATGTTATTAATTGCAAATTTTCGTCTAGGGGCATTATTTTTCCCTTGGTCCCTGTTTTGTCTGAAAAGCCAGCCCATTTTTATCTTTCACCACTTAAACTGAGTTCACATAAGGGTTGTTTTGAGTCCAATATTCACCCACTATCCATCTTTCTAATGACTTCTCGCTTCACTAATTGACCCTGAGAGGGCAATCTCATGTACAGTTCTACATAATAATCGCATTAGAATATGCGCGTTTTGTAAACCACTTTCTCTCTCTCTNACACACATCCTAAGAGGATCCTGACTATCCTAGATATTAAAATATCATAAAAAGTAAAAATAAATAATTAAATGGTTGGATTGGGAAAATGAAATAATGTTTATCTTGAAAGGTGGGTTTTTAATCGGTCTTGCTCTTTTTAAATTTTTCAAACTTAGCTTTATAAGTTTTTAAAACAATATATTACAACGGCTGTATTTCTAAGCTCAAAGAAACAGTATGCGCACGTGTTATCAATATGTACGGCTTCTTTTATGAAATACTTTGCAGCTGTTACGGAAAAAGTTTTTTTTAAACGAAATAAAGGACAGTTGTTTTTTCAACTTGATAATGCAAAGATTTACTTGGTTGGCGGCGAGGCGAAAATGAAGTCGAGCGGTAAAACGCAACGGGCAACCATTGTCGCCAATTTTTTCCCCTTCAGAGATGTTCTCATCAATGCAAATATTTTTACCGAATACAATATTTAGATAATAAAAGAAGTAGATTGATACAAATAAACAGATTGAAGATGGAGATGCCGAAATGGACACCATCGATAGACAGACCAATATGACTAGTTACGACTAAATTACAGGTTCATCACTCCGTACACCACATATAATATAAAATATAATATAAATTTTATATTTTTGTAAAGAAGATTGTATCGTAATTGTATTACATTATTTATTTATGCCCGACAAATACCAAGGGGTCACCGCCGGCCTTCTGGGCTATAAGCGATTTTTTTTAGGTTGTCAAATTGTTATTAAGAGAACTAAGAAAACATAAACACATAACACATAAAGATTTTCACGCTTCCCACTTTCCCCTGTGTGCGACAATGTATACTTTGTTATCGTTTAATACCTACAAATACTATACAAAAACGCGAAATTATTTTATTTGTCTATCATCTCTAGTAAATTTATTAAGTAAATGGCATTTATTTCTAATCTATAATAATATAAATGTACCATTTTTTAGAATCTTTGTCTATTTTTTACATTTAACAACCGTCAATATTAACGTAATTGGGCAGATATTTTCCAGCTATTATTCTGAACATGTAATTGGCATTGTCTAATTATTCAGGATGTATATAAGACAATTTTTTTTGCTTAGAATTTATGCCAAATCATCTTAAAAAAACATACTTTTAAATCATGGGTATAACAATCATTTTTATATTGATCATTATAACAGATGATAAAAAATGGATTATTTGTATTGGTACGCCACATCAGTGTGAAACATTGAGAATCGTTCGGTTTTTGAACGTTGGGCAGGGAATACAATTTGAATGAAATGTATCAATTTTGAAGGGTTGTTTTAGAATTCACCATGCAAATATTGCAAAATTTTGGACCGCTGTTACTTAGACATGTATTTTTTATTGTATGTTTTGTTTGAAGTAAATAGTAAATCCACAATTTAAATGCCTTTCCGTTGTACAAGAAAATTTTCTATTTTCATTCTTTCTACTGTGTTGAAATAAAGAAATAGCTGGAGTCGTAGTGCCTATTTTGGTCCATATAGGATGGGCAAAATTAACTAAATTGGAAATAATGAAATACAATTTTGTATTTGAATACAATTATCGAAACATTTAAAATGGAATTTAACAAATTTAAGAAGTTTACAGTCGAATTACAGGCAAGGAAGGCACAGACCAGGACCTTGAAAAGTGTTCCAATGTTTAACTATAACTCCCTTGAGGACATCTTGGCCTTGAGGTGTATCGTTTGTTAACTGAACTTTGTTTGTTCTTACTTCCATTAGGGAACTCTCTCGAGAAATTACGTAATTTTTTTATATCCTAAAGTTAGGTTCTACAAATGTACTTTTTCTTTAAATTTATTTTGTCCCTAACGTGTATTTAAGCGATTTGGTTCTCGTATATAGTAAATGTCTGCGCTCTTTGGACACTAAATAACTACAAAGTCTGAGGGTTTATCAGCAAAAAACGCCAAAAATCCGAAAAATCTTTTACCCAGAAAGTCTGACTTCCTGCCAGAACAGTCCTGATTGAATCTTCCTCTGCCCAGATGCCCAGCCAGCAGCCGCACTAAACCTTGCCAGCAGGAATACCCTGCTTCAGAACGCCAACTGACAACCCGATCGCTTCAACAGGCCATCTTCTACATCCCCCTGCACATTCGTCTACAGAACCTCTGTAAATCCTCTCATCCTCAAATATGGCAGTATATTGTTTTTATTATCAGCGTCCGAATTGTGATTCTCTTGCAGATTTTGAACTAATTTTCATTTGGATCATCATGGAAAATCATCATCTTAATCAAAACCCAATAAACTTCGAAGCAAGATCATTCATGTTTTTTTAGATGAACCTTTTGATTGATAATTGGTTGGGTTGGAATGGCTGATTTAAGCTGCATTTTAATAATATATCAACTGGAAAATCCATATTCCTTATATTATAAAACCGTATGAAGGGCATTAAAGATGTTTCAATTAAAAAATCGAACCAAAGTGCGTGTTGTGAGAGCCCTTGACCTGTATGGCTTTCAGCGTTGCTGGCGCATGAAACATCCTGACCAAAGCAAAAAAGCACGAAAAGCACTTTCCCAGCTCTTCGACACATGTACAAAACAAACCGGTCTAAACAGGATGAAACATTTGCCAAGAATCCAAACTACAGGTGGCAAGTACAATACACCTCCCAGAGGCATTATAATACAAATTTATTCAAATCAGGCGACGTCCAGTGCATATGTGAGCGCTGAAAACCAACCTATTTACACTGATTAGTGTTATGCAGAAACAACAAAGAGATTGAGGTTAAACAGATGTAAAATTTACAAGTCACGTAAGATTTTTACTTTTTCCAAAAATCTACTTTTGTAATTAACGTTTTTAAAAAAATATGATAATACATACTTTTTCCTCAATTATTATAAGTACAACATCGATTACCTAAAACGGCACACAGGCGAAAACGTTACGTTCTTAACTAGCAAACCCACTAATTCTGATTATTATTGATTCTTGTCAGTGAAAGGTTAATTGAACTTAAGAACGTTTCGGCTATGGAATTTGGGAAAACAAATAATTATTTTATGATCAAATGGAAAAAAATATTTTGACGATGACGTAAAGATATTGAAAAACTCAAGCACAAACAAGCAAAACGTTAAACTTTTAGTCATTAATAGTTGACCACGATCTAGATGATTCGTTTGAGTTTGACCAATTATAAGTTTTGACAATGCAAGAAATGAATGGAAAATCTATAGTGACAAATGTACTTTTCTAAGTAAATAAATAGATAAAACCTGCATTAACCAACGCTTCTGGCGGACTTAACCAAATAAAACTGGTTTATAGACTTAGTTGTGTTTAATAACTATTTGTCACGGACCATATTCAACTTTCTGGCATTGTACGTTTTGGAACGTGTGAATGTGGAATGTGAATGAATAAGTGCTTCTTAAAACAGTAACTGTCAATTGCCTAAAGTGGTTTTGCACTTTGACCCATTACTTGCTAGCTATCATAACTGTCATCATTAGAAACACTTGAATATTTCTCCTTTTCGATTTTCTTTCCCTTCTTCTATTTATTCCATTTTGGATTACTATGAAAACATAGTTTTTAATCCGTGTGTTATCAGTTATAAGACAGTTCACGTACATGTGTACCTGATTATATTGTGTTATGTGTAATTATCTTTGTTAGTTCAACATAAATTTATAATTATTTAGTTAGAAATCGTATCGATTACGGTCACTAATCATCACACAGAAATGTATAAGATATAATAAAGTTTTTATCGTATAAAAGAATTAGAAAGAAAAATGATTAAACGTAGCAAAGTTAAACTTGTTAAACCATCCTGCTAAAAACGAACTAAAAAATGTGTAATATAAATTGAGTAGGTTTTAGCATGACTACGCAAAACCTAGTTCGTCAGTGCTGTGGTAAAATTCATTCTGTTTTGACTAACTGAGGTTTTAAGAAGATATTTTTTTGAGTCCTGTTTTATAGAAAATTGTAAAATAGTTTAATAAATTGAAAAACTGACAATTTGGAATTATTTTCGCAAATAGAGATTCGTTTTTCTACCACTAAGTAGTGCTTTTGAATACTTATTGTCAATTCTAGGAAATCCAACTTGGTTCAATCCAGTAAAAGTACCGTAAAGACTGGAAACTAACGCCTCGTAAAATATTTATGGAGGCGGTCCTTGACAACACAGAACTTTGTTCGTGACGCGATGTTGCACTTAGTACTTCACACACTGTACTTAAATTATTATTTATGTTCTAGTTTTGTTTCGGACAAATCGCTGTGCATAAGGTGCCATCTTGCACATTTTAAAGCAAAAATAAACTTTTTTGTGCATGAATGAGGTAATACAAGAACGAAAAAGCCTGGAATTAGGTTCGTATTTTTTCTTTTTTCCATACTTTCATTCTTTACGAGTCAGTTTGGTTTGAAAAATAAAATGTATATCGAGAAAGTTGTTCATTGGGACATCTGTCGACAACGTGGGTTATACTCGAAGTGATTGACAATCATTCAAAACCGAATAAAGGTTGAAGCACAGAAGAGAGAAGACAATGGGATCTGCGTCATAATTGTATGAATCGGGTTCAGCTTTGTCAGCCGGATCGAAAACGCGAACGTAATAAGCCCCGGGCCGAACCCATAGTTCAACAGTTCAATCAATTCCGTCCTAAAGGTCCAGTGTTTATCCAGTAACGTTTATCCTGTTAACGATCAGTGTAAATAACCAGGCGCGACAATAGAAGGGCCTCGGTCCGGATTCACACTTCTGACATTGTAGATTTCTGAATGTAAAAGCTGTGAAACGAAACTGTGAAATTTCTACCAGTATTGGCTATATTAACGGACAATGTTGCAATTTTTCAAGTCGCCCTTTTTCCTACTTTTTATACACCTGACAGGCAAAAAATTGTAATATAATTCAATTAATTAAGGTTTGTAGTTGGGATAAAAAAGTCGGTGTCAGGAGCGGGATTCGAACCCACGACCTTCGGCTAGATACGCCGCTACTCAACCACTTGAGCTATCGTGACTTCGGTCCACTCGGGCTCTAACCTCCCATCTCAACCCCTATTGAATTTTCCCTCCTTTTTTGCCATTTTTCAAATGTCGTTTAATCACGTATTAAATTCACTAGTTTTCGTGGTCCGCTTGACACATTAATATCTTTCAATTAATTAAGGTTCTTAGTTGAGATAAAAAAGGCAGGGTCATGAGCGGGATTCGAACCAACAACTGCGACAAGAGAATACACCACAACTCGAGCGTTCGAATCCCGATCATGACACTGACTTTTTTATCTCAACTAAAAACCTGAATTAATTAAAAGATATTAATAGGTCAAGCGGACCACGAAAACTAGTCAACTGTAATATAACTCGACTTGTATATATATTTTAATTAGAAATGAAAGTTCACGTTTTTTAACGTTTAATTATTGAGTCTTTGCCTAAAAGTGTAAACAAATGTAAATTCCTAAGGAAAGAAAGACGGACAGATCAAATTTGTTTTAGTTTTGGTTTAGATTTTTAGTTAACATTTCAATATCGCGTATTTCCTCCTCTTGGCCTAATTACGTCTCGAAGACGCCTCGGAATACTTTCTTTCAGTTGGAAATGTCTCTTTCCTGGAGGTTTGCCCATTCTTCACGAACAATCTTTCACGATAGTTTATCAGGAAGTGACGGACGTGCTCTTATTCGTCTTTTGAAGTTAACCCATAAATGTTTGATGGGGTTCAAATCTGGAAAACGGGCTGGCCATCTAAGACCCTGATGTTATGCTTTTGAAGGTACGTGTGTACTATGAGAGCGACATGTGGACGGGCATTATCGTGCTTTAGAGTAGGATTGTCGCTGATTTCAACGAGGATAGGCAACACATGGTGTTCCAAAATTTCATCCACGCAGCAAGTGGCCGTCAAAGACCCTCCACGAACAACAACCAACTCTGTGCGAGTCTCCATAGAAATTCCCGCCCACACCATCACTGCGCTAAGTTGAAAAGGTTGGCTCTGGGAAAAATTGCAAGCTTCGTACCTTTCATTTCGCCGTTTCTACACTCTTTTACGCCCATCGGAAGATCTTAGTGCATCCTCAGCACTAAGTGGCATTTTTAAGGTTAAAAATTGAAATTAAGAAAACAAAGATTAAAATAAAACAGCTTATTGCTTCAGAATTCAAATGAGACAGAATAAACATTTTAAATTCCGTGAAACGTAAACAGTGAAAAATCTTTTATTCTTTTTTTGGATTAAGCATTATGTGTGTTTATCTCTAATTCATATTCCCAATTTAAAACATAGCATATTTATTGATAAAAACAATGAAACAAATTAAGGACAGAACTTTCTTTAATTGAGAAAATGAAAAAAATCAATTGGGTGAAATTTTTTGCCTGTCGATGTAATAATAATAAAGCACCTGACCATCAGAGGAGTCTAAGTTATGTTCAATATAACTTGTATTAACTATAAACAATTATATTAACTAAAAACAATCACAATAATTTGTAAGTATTTAACATTTCCTTGATAAAACTGCAGTGGTGTATTTGATAATTTTTACAAAATACAAAGCGGAAAAAGTCAAACGTTTAATGCTTATTGTACGTTTATGCTTGTTAGTACTGACACTTATACAAATGTAGGTTTTCAGGGCGCCTCAAATTGTAATTAAATGCCCCAATTTATAATAAAATACATCCGAAAAGCACTACAGTTACCAGCCATGGAATTTCTAAAGGAATGAAAAAACAATCCTTGCTGCTGATAGCAATTTGAAAAGAGATAAGAAGAAGCTCATAAAGATAACCAACCGCAAGATCAGCGTGTTTTACGACTGATTCACATTCAACGCCCGCTACAACACTTCTAAATTTACCAATGGTGTATTTGATAATTTTTACAAAATACAAAGCGGAAAAAGTCAAACCGTTCTAGTGAAACAGCGTCGTAGTTAGAATATTTTATTGCTGAGCGGTGAGAAAATCGATCTGGTAAAAGAACAGTCTGAAAACTTGGAAAGTTGAATGAACTGTGGGTCCAAATTTTCAGCATTCGTCCTACACAGATTTGTCAAAAATTTTAAAAACTTATATAAAATTAATGTATTTTTTATGATTATCTCAATTGTTTTTACATTGTAGATAATTAATTAACCTAATTAAAAAATTATAAAATACTCATTATTTTAAAACGTACCTAACTAGAAATCTATGAAAACTAAATATTACTGTAGTTGATAATACTCCAATGCCTTTGATATTTTCCTAGATACGAGATAAAATTTTGGTCGAGTTGTGACCAATTTATCTTCATTTCAAATGTTATTTGCATTATACAGATCAAAAAAATTTTTAAAATAACCTAGGAAACAAGTGAAATCTCAGGCTACGTTTTTGACTAAACAACAAACGACAAATGGCTGGACAAATGTCCTGGAGAAAAACGTACACAACAAAACTTGGGTATAACGCTCCCGTTTATAACGATTTTCCGTATATTCCTGGGTCTCAATCCTAGTGGGGATTTCTATTGAAAGTTTTTCCGTTGTAACGACTTCCCGTTTATAACTTTCCAGCGGAAGGATGAAACACATGTTTGCTTAAAGCTTTGTTAAAGCAGGCAGGAGGCGTTATAAAGTCAAAATCAATCTAAATTAAGTGTAAAATTGATATAAAACCAGGAAAGAAACAACACTTATTATTATCTAAAGCATTCATTGAAAATAATTTCGATGAATTTTCCTCCCTCCGAGAAAATGTTTCCACAAATTCAATAATGTGTATCATTCAAATTTTTAAGCCGTGAACCCTCTGTTCGATTGTTCGATGAACAAAAGACAGCGTAAAAAGATTTAAAAAGTAAAGAAAAAGATGGAAACAATCATTCATACTAATAATACAGCCGAAAATAATGGACGTTTGAGTGCAGAGAAAGTAGAAGACGAATTAGAATATGTTACACACCGGAGAATATAATCGGCCGTTTGTTTTTACTGCGACAGATACTGTTGAGAACCATATCCAAGGAGTACATCAAAGGAGAGAGGTGACGATGAAACCACAGGTTTTTTTACGCTCAAAGACAAAACATTCAGATTTAATTGCCTATTTTACGTAATAATTAGCTATTGAGATTCGCAATTGACTTCATAATTGCTGAACATCGTTCGTCGCCTCTAACAAGCGTTGAAACTTGCCTTTGAAGAATGGGGTTCTGTTTCACAAGACAAAACCCGATCTTTTATTACAAAGGGCATTATACACGGTATTGATTGTTTAAAAAATTACTCTGTCCAATAAATATAATTTTGGAATTAAAAACATTTATTTTATTATTTTTCGTACAATTTCTAATACATTTTAAAGCAATTTGTAATATAAAAAAAAATGTTAGGGAAAGTAAATCCTACAAAACTGGCAATATCCTTAAAAAATTTTGAGTAGTTTACTTTATTTAATAGGTTGAAATTAACTTGTATCTTATATATTATTTTCTATTAATGATACATTTACTAAAAAGTTGAAAATACTCCAAGGCCCGGTCAAACGCATAAGGACATCTTTTTTTAACGAAGCCTACCCTACAAGCTAATTAATGTAAGTTCATTTACGTGTTTTTCCAAAACCTTTCCGCAATTAAAGCCGATCTGTTATATCAAATTTACTTTTTATTCACAGTCATCTAATATATCAATACTTTGCCAATTAGAATTCATCGATTCTAATAAAGGTAATTTTTGTTGTATTTACATGAAATTATACGTTAGGTTAAAAACTGTGCTGGATTGTGTGTGGTGTTTAGTGACCGTTAATTATTAATTATTTGGAGATCGTGAGTTGCGGACTGGTGTGATGTAGGTTTTAGGAAACAATTTTCTTTTTCGTGCCAACGTTTCGATCATTATTGAGCTCATCTTCAGAGATCAAAGTGTTTGTTTTCTTTGTAGATATGTCATTATTGTGTGTCGTGTTGAGAGTCACCTAGTCACACCAGAACGCATCTCACGATCTCCAAATAATCACTGTGCTCGATGTTAAACTATATTATATTGTTATTTATGTTATTGTTTGCATTAGATTGTTTTTAACTTATTTATAGTAATATTATAAATATAGAGTCCTTATGAAGGGGATATATTCTTCAAAATCTGGAAGAAACTGAGTGTTGTTTGTTTTTAATTGGCCTCGTCCCTGATCACCTTTTCTTCGTAAATTCATAGTATGAAAACTGCTAAAAAAACTAACATCGGAGGTTTTGACTTTTACTTACACACATGAATTCTAATTTTCGACTAATTTTAAAAATAAAAGTATTGTAATGTGGTCTGGTCTGACCTTTTGTCTAGTTAGACATTACATATGCACCGCATACTCGATTTCATTGTTATCGTCTAAAGACTTGTATTGGTGTTAAAATGCTGGATTTTACACTCGTCAAGCAAAATGAAATTCAGTTTAAAATTACTCGGCACTAGCAAAACTTGATTTTGGTATAGGTCAGTATCCGTTGTTAACTTTGCTAAAGTTCGAAGTTCATAAGAGGAAAAAGTGAATTTGCACTGTCAATAGTCTTTCGGATCCTTGCAAGTTAAGGATCACAGCTTTTTTGACCGTTAATATTTGTTTTAGGTCGAGTTGAAAACAGAAAAGTGATTGGCCGTTTGGGTTTAGTAAGTAGGTCATAAAAACGCCTTCTCATCATACCTATATCAAACTTTTGCCTAATAAAATTCATTATTCCGTCGATGTAGTTTTCTAAAACCATAATATTTCAAAATATTTAACTTGGCACATCAACAGTAAAAATATAAATATGTCGGGGAAAACATGGTGTCTATTGAGAGGAAGAACGTGGATTATTGTCCATGTTTTACAGTTAACCGGCATCGTCCGTCTACCTGGACGTTCTCTCCCTTCAAGCAAAAAAAATCCTTTCATGTTGCTAAACGACTTCTAACACAATTTAATCCACTTTTACTACACCTTTCAAGATTGAAGAATTTTACAATTTGTTTCAATATTATCAAAATATCCACGATTTCAAATTAAAAAAAAACAGGTACTTTTTCTTGATAAACGTAATTTATAGTGTCCATATGAAAGGGACTTTGTTAGAATAATTCAAGCTAGAGAGAGACTTCAGAAAAACAAGACTGAACAAACTGAAAACCAATTTTGTTGACCTACGACGAAAGTTGGAAAATTGCAATAACACATTTCATGTGATCCAACCTTCTCTGTATTTTCTTATTATAAACATCGAAAGTAAATGCAATTTAATTTTTTAAGATAATATGCAATTTTTAAGGAATAATAAGTAGCCTGCATTTCTGAAGTAGAAAAAATGTAAAAATGCATTATTTAAATATTATATTATGTAACAATTTTTTGGGTGCTATGAGATAATGAGATTAAGAAGTGCTTCAAATGATTTTTTGAAAGTTACAAATGAGTGTGTTCTTGTTTGTCCTTTCGCGATGAACGTGCCACACGGCTACACTTAAGTTTTAAGACACTCGGCATTTTTATAATAATTATATTACATACCAAAAACTACCTTCCCAATTAAAATAATGTAACGCGTTTTAATTCCGAAGATTGAGTATTAACTGGAAAATATCGAGCTCGATCGTAAAATTGCTACTCCTGGAAACTTGTATTTTTACAACTTTGGGTACATTTTTCTCCAAAACAATACACCATATTAAAACGATTTTTTCCCTCAGTTTATAGACTAATAATAGGAAAGCAACTGTTGCTTGCAATACTTTAAAAAAATCTGGGATCAGAGAAATGAATGTTTTTTGGAGAAAAGAATGTATAAAAATGTTGACAAAAATTAACGATTTACTATTTTGAAAAGTCTATAGCTACAAATTCGTAGGCTAATAACATAAATAAGGGCGTCGGTGGCCGCAACGGTTTAGGCGTTGACACGGCGCTCATCAATGTAAGGTAAAGGTCCCGGGTTCGAATCCAGCGGCCCTGCATTCAAGCTCGATATACTTACAAAACCACCCCGAGGGTTGATATAACCTCTCCTGCCGCGAACAAAAATAGGCCGGACGTTGTAATACGCCAAATAGATTTAGAGAAAATTTTAACGTATAATTAAAACATTATGGTTTGAATTATATCCGATAATAATATGTATGGCATAATTAAATTACAGTTATCAAAAACAATACATGTATTTTTTATGTTTGAAACCGTGGATATTCTGCATAACTAAAACGCCTAAAAAATTTACAGAAATACAGTAAACATTTATAGTTTGATGTACAGACCTTTTTGAAAAAATGGGTATCTAACTTAAAAGGCGTCCAACATAAGTTGAGTCAAATAAAAAACAGGAAAATACCAGTGTTCCATCGAAAAACTGTCGCTACCTCGTCAAAATAAAAAACTTCCTTACACCCTATGAGCTAAACCTGATAAGTTAAATAACGAAAATTTAAAATTTATAAATGTAATACAAAGTCGTGACACTATATGGCTGCCAACGTAATGGAAATACAAATGAAAAAAAATCATTTTAATTGCATAATTTTGGTTTGTCAAAAAACCTTTTCTACTCATATTAACAAACCACACTTATTTTTTAACAAGTAAGAAAACGTTAACATTATGGTATTATCAGATAAACTCGTAAGTTATACAATTAAAGTAGAAATCCTACCATCCTAGAATCCTACCAAAACTCTCCAAATAAAATTTATTTTCACGCAGACTTGATTTTATTCAGTTCATTGACGCCAAAAGTATTGACTTTACCCAAAATATCAAAGTTCAATCTTTCCCATCTTTCCTAGCCTTGAATCGTATAAAAAGGACCATTAGATCGCTAATATCAATAAAAACTAGATTACATTTGGTTTAGGGTTTGGGAGGTCTGGTAGAAACATTTATGAAATAATAATTTTAAAGCTGTTTTTATATCAGAGAGTAAGAAGTTTTTTCTAATTGTCATATAGTGCATTTGTGGAAAAATTGTACACTTCCAATTTCTATTTTAATAGGCTAAAACAATGTCCCTGCAGGAAATAGCAATAAAGTTTTTTTAATAAACGCTTAATTTATACTGATATTGCTTTCTTTAGCGCATTTGCAGAAATATTTTATACAAAAAAGTCTTATATTTCGCAGTCATGGCAGAATATTACATTTCCAGTAGTATTTTTTAATTAATCCAACTATGGTCTTTCAAACTAACTTCCTTTCATATAATAAAAACTCTTTCACTGCCTCATTCAGTCATGGGGGCCCATCTGGGATTAAAAAAATATTAATCCAAAATATAAAGGTAAAAGCATTTTTTTTCTCTCTGTAGCATTAGAAAGCTAGTATCATAGAAAAATGATCATTGGAAAGAGAATATCAACGAAGAAAGATAGTTTTACCTAATAACTTCCAGTCTTTTAGTAGATAGAAACTTTTTCTCATATTGTTTTTTGACGGTGTTTAAAACTTATCTTAGAGAATTTCTATATCAATAAAAAAATTGCTCAACTGCGGAATATTTACATAATTAGAATTAACAATAGTATACACAGAAGACTGGTTAGAAAAAGTGAAAATAGGTTATAATTTCAAACCTATAGTTAATTGAAAGACATCTATACAATGTTCAATAAAAACTGATTTTTTTTCTAATAATTGAAAATTCAATTCGTTCTACTTTATTTGACATATTTTTGTGTTTAACTAAAAAAGTGTTTAACCTTTTTTACGCCCTGCATTTTGGTGAATTTCATTTGTAACAAACTTTACCCAATTATATATACTATTGCAATAAGTATTTTATCCATCCACCGCAATATCGAAGGTTGGATACGTTGTGTTGATAATTATACTGATAATGATAAATATATTCATAATTTATAGAGCTCTCTGTAATTACGATATGCATTAAAGAGAAACAAATGGTACTATTAAGAAACTTCGTATTCTAAAATTATAATTACCACTATTGTAATAAAATTTATTTAGTATATTCAACCAAAAATGATTGAAGATAATTGCATCAAAGAACAAACTATATGCATCAAAAACCGATTAATTTAGACTATTTTTAGAAAGAAATTATTTAATTAAGTGAAAGAAAATGTGCTCAATGAATTTTATATTATGAACAGAATAATTGATTTTTCAACTTAGTTCTATTTTAAACTCGATGCGTAATGCATGATTCAAAGTACGTAAATCAACCTAACATTTTCTTATTTCCAACTTACTATTGTCAAAAAACTTTATTACTGACTAATGGCAATTCAAACAAAAGATTGTTAAAAATCTCCTTATAAAATCTCCTTACAATATTATAAAAATCGAAATTTAACAAATAGTCCAATTGAGATATATGGCTCAATGAAAACAAAATTTCAATATTGCCATAATATTTGCAGAGTAGATCAGCATAAAATTTATTATGTAACATTCCGAATTATCCTTCTTGAACGTAATATCAGATTTAGCCTTTTTTTAACTTACAATTTACGTAAGTCGCAAACTGGCTATCTAGTTCGATAAAATTGAATCGAAATATATAATTATATAATTTTTTTGAAATGCTTGTACAGCATGTTAAAGTTTCGTCTAGAAAAAATGGAAAATAGTTTATTTACGGAGTTACACAATACTTTATCATCAGAGAAAATCTGATTTTCTCATGTGGCTAAATTCAATACGAATAGAGTTTTATTTTTTCTCATAAAGACATAATTGAACTGAAATGTGGTGTGTTTAAAATTATGAAAAGCATACAGGAAAATGGAGGAAAGATTTTTGAAAGATGCGGAGTAAGATATTTTAGCAGTTTACATTATGCAGTTGATCATTTTCCTTGAAAAAGTGAACGTTGGAAGATTTTTTGTTTTGTTTTATCGTATAATACATTATGTAAATTCAAAAATATTATTTTTTATGGATTTTTTTTTTGTATTCGAGCATTGGGTAAAACGATATCGTCTGGAGTAGAGTTACATTAATACTAGGAGCATCTTAAGCAATATTTAGAAAAGATAAACGAATTTTGCGGAGAATTTTGTTTAGAGGACAAGGGATGCCGAGGGGTGCTAGGGGTGAAACTAGAATCGATATCTCGTGAAAGAAGGGGGATGAGTCACCGCTTTGAATTCTTATCAACCGTCGGTCCGAGAAGGGGCACGCACGTTGTACGTACGCCGGTATCGATTGTACGTCGGGTGGCCGTCGTGCCAGGACGTCCTGGGAGGGACGTCGTCCAGAGGGTCAAGATTCAAGTCTTACCTGTGCAGAGGCCGCGAAGGCGGCGAGGACACAGGCGACGAGGGCCGCAGGCATTACTCCCGTCACCCGTCTGCTTGGCATACACTTTGACAGGAAAAAACACAAGTGAGAGCGAGGAGCTTTGATTACATACAACACGCCCACAAGGCGAATGGAATTTGACTAAGCCATGCAATGCCCTCTGCTTGACACTCTTCACCTGAGCATGCGCCGGCGAGAATTCTATGATTGGTTTCATCATAGCTTCACAGATCGCCCCACCGACTGCACTCCACACTCTCTGACGTCACCAAGTAATCAATGCTTTGTTACCTTGTTACACAGGCTCATTTACCTCTGATAGCAGACGACGTTTAGCAAATTACTGCCACAATTCGCCTTTACTACGAACTACGATTATCCAAATCTAATCATGGGTTTTTGTTTGTTTAATAATGGAAGGAAGTCAAAGAAACGCGTAATTAAGCTATAAATTATATGAGGAGATGAATTATTACAAAACAAACAAAGAGTAGAATTTATAAATTTACGCCTATTTATGCGATATACAAAAGTAAAAAAAGTAAAACTATTATTATAAATGAACTATAATGAAAATACAGGGTGGTTCAGCATAAACCCGAAAAAATGGGTTCAAAAACCTCGACATAAAGAACAACCCTGTTGTTGATGTACAATAGAGTGCAAGTACACACTTCTTCATTCAACCTTGTCTTACACTTTTTGACCCAGTCTTCGAAACGCTCAAAGTGTTTTTGGATATTGAACGTAGCTTGGAACTTACCCCGAGAATATATTTTTTCATTCAATATTGTCTACTACTTTTAGACCCAGTCTTCGAAACGCTCAAAGTGTTCTTGGATATTGAAGTAGCTTGGACAGGATTCAAGTTAGAGGACAAAATTGCGGTATATAGGATGGTTCAGCATAAACCCGAAAAAAAATTTGGTCCAAAAACCTCGACATAAGGAACAGCCTTGTTGTTGTTGTACAATGGAGTGCAAGACTTCTAGTTGATATTGATCGACCTCCGTAGTTTAAATTGATGTATTGGATCTTCATGATGTCATTTTCAGGTCAAAATGACCTCAAGAAGATCCAATACATCAATTTGAGTGCAAGACTTTTTTTCGATGTGAACTTACCCCGAAAACATATTTCTTCATTCAATCTTGTCTTCCACTTCGATTCGAGGACAAAATTGCGGTATAAAGGGTGGTCCAGAATAAATCCGAAATAAATTGGATCCAAAAACGTCGACATAAAGAACAACCCTGTTGTTGATGTACAATGTTGTGCAAGACTGTTTTTTCAATGTGAACTTACCCCGAAAACATATTTCTTCATTCAACTTTGTCTTCCACTTGACCCAGTCTTCGAAACGCTCAAAGTGTTCTTGGATGTTGGATGCAGCTTGGACAGGATTCGAGTTAGAGGATAAAATTGTGGAATGTACGTTGGTCCAGCATAAACCCGAAATAATATTGGGTCCAAAAACCTCGACATAAGGAACAACCCTGTTGTTGTTAAACAATGGAGTGCAAGACTGTTTTTTCATGTGAACTTACCCCAAGTACGTTTTTCTTGTGAATGATTTTATTAATCCAGAGCAACTGCCATTTTGAAAAATTCCGACCTTAAGCTATAAATATGCATATTTTCAAGATCAAGAGCATCTGGTCCAATTTGTAACCACATTTTGAATTTTGCATTAAACGCCGTTGTTTGTTTATTAATTCGACTCAAAATGTAGTATTTAAAAAATGAGAAACTTTTGATAAATTGCCAAAAAGAACTGCTTTTCAACAAACATATTTGTAGGTGTGCCAAACATCATAAATACTTCTTCATGTAATATGCTTTCTTAAGGTTACTCGAAATTCCAAAAACGTCCAGCTTCAACGGTCACGTATATACAAGAGGAGTTTTTATTTATTTTTATTGTATTATTTACATATAGTTTGCCTACTTCGGGCAAATAACGCCATTTACTTCCGTGATGCCCAATACAAATTAGGAGAAAACTTGTCTCGATCACATACCATAAGAAAGTTTATTAAATGAATAAGTTTTTATGAGATATTGGTACTAACGCTCGGTCACTTCTTCTATGTTTCAACCTAGTATCACCAAACAAAAGTTTTATAAATACTGGTTATCCTACGTCCATAGCCTACCACTGTTAGCTAAAAATCATTTAGCTTCATGCTTTTTATTAGTCTCTTTTCACTTGAAAATTATTTCTAAATTACATAAGTTGAAATGAATTTATTTCTGTTTCCTCCTTTTCTTGATAGAAGATATTCCTATTATGTTTGTCTAGTTAACAACATACAATTATCCTTACTTTATCGGACTTTGCTGCTGAAGTCTGTTGTAAATCTAGGCAAGAATTTCTTGACGAACTATTTACCCTGTCTTTTTCCTAGGTTGTTTTTCTATCAGGTCAACTTAATTATTTTGTAATTCTTAATTTTATATGGCAGCTTAAAATTGGGCAGAGGTTTTATGGGCCTACTATAAATTTTGTTAGGAACCCTCCTATTTTATTATACTTTACAATTTTGTTCATACTACTCTGGGACAGAGAGAAGCTAAGGTTTATTTTTTAATGAAGCCAGTTTTTACCACATCTTAGCTATAGAGAGAGTAGAGGTGTTTTCTTTCTATTTCCAGCACATTTCATTTATACATCTGCACGATGAAGGGTGAATAAGCAGAAAGCTGTCTGACGTATAAGATGACCTTATGACCTTATATAGACTTTACGCGGATAAATAAAATCCCCTGAACAAGTGCAGAATGTTCTGAAGGAGGAATTAATTCACCTTACTTAAAACATCTGCATTATTTTAAAGAAATTGCAAATAAGATAGGTTGAACTATGAACTTGCGCTCAAACAACCGGGCTGCGCTGTGCAATAAACAAGGCACTTGGATGTTTTCCGGAGGGTGGAATTCCATAATATTGAACAAAGTCAGCTAAGTGTTTTTCAAGGAAGTCACAAATGTGATAAAAACATTACTGTGAAGAGCTCCAGTAAAGTAAGCTTCACGTTATCTGGTGGAAGTTGTTTAAATCTTTTATAGTTCTGATAATTTTAAAGAATACACATGTTATTTTTTATACTCTGTATATAAAAGTAATTTACAAGGTGTTCTATATTTTTGAAGATTACTGAATTTTTGTAATTAGTTGAGATGTTTTTCTTTTCTTTGTATTCACATCTATGCGTGGCAATTTGTTTCGTGTGTAGCTTGCACGGGGAGGATTACATCGAGAAGAAAATCATCAACGGAAGAAAAACCAGTCTCAAAAAGTATCCATTCGCAGTGTCCATCATGACTACATCAAAGCCTCATATTTGCGGTGGGTCTATTATAACGAAAACGCTGGTAACGTCTGCGTGCCATTGCTTCCGCTCGAACGTGTCTGGTTCAGTAAATGAAGTACCTCCTATATTCCTTCATGTCAGAGCTGGGATCGTCAACTTAAAATATTCGGCGAAGTCCGAGCAGCTGCGCTACGTAGACAAAATTTACATTCATCCGAAGTGTGTTATCACGGATAAGAGCTTGTATTATGACATCGCACTGCTTCGCATATCGCCTTCATTTATCTTCAACGATTATGTCAAACCGATCTCGCTTCCGTTCAGTTTAACTGTAAGTCACCTTCAAACGCAAAATTTTAAAAACAGCTGTTTTCACAATAAAACAAAAGAAATATCAATGACAAAAACTTCAACGTACACTATAAGATAGCCATAAAACATTTTAATTTATTATTTCTCACGAGCACGTGCTATAGTTTATATTTTTAACAATAATTAGATTTCCAATTATATTTTTTGAAGTTTGATAACTAATTAAAATTTGGGATTTCAGTTGTTCGTGACACAGCCATCACATTCTGACTAAAAGTTGAACATATCCAATTAATGCACTAGAAAATGTAAATTTTTGATAATTATTTTGTTCGCTTTTCTTTATTTCTCTTTTTCTTGCATAAGTAATATTTTTTGCATAAATACAATTCATATATTCTATGAATATATGAATATATTTCGTGGTCCGATTGACCAAATAACGTCTATCAATTAATTAATCTTCATGAAAGATATTGGTTGACATGAAAAAGCTAGTGTCACGAGCGGGATTCGAACCCACGATATTCGGCTCAATAAGCTGCTGCTCTAACGACTTGAGCTATCGTGATTTCGATCACTCGGACACCAACCACCCATCCCAACCTACCTTTCGAATTTTCTCTCCTATTTAACACTTTTCAAATGTCGTATAATCAGGATTCGATTCTCGGAGACAAATGAAATGTGGCAAAAAGGAGGGAAAATTCGAAAAAAAAAGTTTGAAGTTGTGACGGGGAGTTGGTAGTGGATCGAAGTCAGGATAGGTAACGTGTTTTGAGAAGGGGCGTATTGAGCTGAAGGTCGTGGGTTCGAATCCCGTTCGTGACACTAGCATTCTTATGTTAACTAATACCTTACATAAAGATTAATTAATTGAAACAATTCATATACTTGTTGCGATTAACACCCTTCTACATTCCTCTCTCACTATAACTCTGTCTCTTTAACACATCTCACTTTCTCTCTTTCTCTAAATTTTTATGTAAGTTACGGTACCTGTCATTTTGCTGTAACTATGTTTTCTATATTTAGACACTGATTTGAGTTTCATTTTGTATTTGGATAAAATACAGGGTGAGACATTTTTCGATGCGCCGCAAAACGTCAGCGACATTCAGATTGAAATAAATCTTAGTTAAACATAATGCTTATGTTAACTAGAGGCGAGTCAGATTACAACACATAGTTTGAAGCCTAATTACTTATCGGAATTACGTGCTAAACTGTTAGAAGTGGAAAATAAATAAGGGGCAATCCATTGTCAATAATATTTCACAGAAAAGATATTTCTCCATCAAACCCTCTCTTATAGAACGTCTAATAATTACTCGTGTATTTCTTCTATTTCATTAATCTTGTTAACCATGTTGCCTTGGAGCTAAAAACTATTACTGAACTTTTACTTTTTGGTAAATGAATCATCAGAAAACCCGGCATGACTAATGATTTTCCCTGTAGCCGCAATCATTGATAAGTACTCTTACGCTTTATGTATTGATCTGTTAATAAATAGTGGAATGTTATGTTTGTCACGAGGATCGATATGAACAAAATTTTTTTAAAGTAGAATACAAAAGAACTGAAAGAATATCTTTCAGTTTGAAACCTAAATGTTTTAGAATGTACAAAATGTTAACGATTTTTTTTTAAGAAATACATATTATTACTTTATCATCAATATTAAATTTTCTGATTTATCGTGCAAAGATGATGCTTATAATGTCACCTTTAAGCATGATCAGAAGTTTTATGCTAATGATTAAACATATTTTAGACAATGATCGCCTTTTTTTCGCATTTTCTGTTTTTCTATATTACAATTTCAGTTGTCAAATAAATAACAGTAATTATTCAAAAATCGTGAGATGCGGTCTGGTAGGATGTAGGTTTCAGAAAAACATTTTCTTTATCGTGCCAACGTTTTGATCTTTGTTGAGCCCTGAAGATGATCTCAATAAAGATCGAAACGTTGGCAAGATAAAGAAAATGTTTTTCTGAAACCTACATCACACCAGAACGCATCTCACGATTTCTGAATAATTATCGACTAACTGTCACTACTCAACTCAACTCAAACAACAGTAATATTTTGTTACTTCTATCTTTTCTTCAACTTATGAAGATATTAGGCATGCTATCAAAAATTTATCATAAATCTCCTGGATTCGACCACTCATTAATTCGTAACGTAATGTTTTTAACGACCATAACTCAACCCTCATGCTTTTTTCTTCCTAAATCCATAAAAGCTTTGACTCCATGTAATAATTGTTCGTCCAATCCCGATACCACATTCCAAATTCTTACTGTCCAATCGTTTAATCCTTTCTTGCCCTACTTTTCTTCAGGGCAACACCTACTGTAGCAAATTTGCTAAAGCTTAGCTAATCCTATGAGCTTATGGTTGGCGTGTGCAGTGTTTTCCCTTTAATGTTCCCTGCCGTGTATTGGAAACTTTTTTGGCACCAATCTAAAATCTCCATCCTGGAATCTTCTACATCCAAGATGGCTCTTCATCCCACCACTGCATATTGTATCGATTGCTATATTTGCCAAACATAGAATTTTTCAAATTATAATTTGACTCTTTTTGCCCAAGGGTTGTGCAGAGCAATGCCCACTTTAACAACTTTGTGCAGTACCAATGGTACCCCAACAATAAGCTTGAAAATTATCCTCAAAAACCTAAAAGGTTTTCTTTGCTGTTTTCTCACTCCCGTTGCCCTAGACACCAACCAATAATCTCAAAAGCCTCTTGCTTATTTATTTTTTTAAGCTTGTTTTGACATTTTTAAGCTTATTATTACGGGATAAATGATAAGAAATACATAAATATAGTTATGATAGGAACTACTAATTATTAAATATAGTATTAATACATTTTAGTTAAATCAAATTAATAGTTTAAATTTTCAAAAACATTGGGTTGTTGAAATACCCTTGTAAAAAATAAATAGATAAAAATTATTAAATTACAACAAATCCTAAATACATAAGCTTATTTTTTGTTAGGCAACGGAATTCTTAACATGTTGAAAAAGACACACAAAGATCTAGTACATAGATGAATGTTATAAATTGCTTAAAATCGTAATATTTTATGTTTGAAGTTAAATTATTTTAGAAAACAGAGCATGGACAAGTAAATTTGACGTATTATACCGAAATTCGTCTTTACTGCTACGTAGCGGGCTGGGGGAAGAATAACCACGAGAACGTCAGCAATGACCTCATGGAAGTTGCCATCCCGTTGATGCCTTTTAAAACATGTTCTGATACAATTTCAGCAGTTTCAAAAGGCAGTAAGTTATTTCTTAATGAATTCTGAATTTTTAAAAAACTATGCTTATTTTTTTTTTTTATAGATTTTACCGTCTCCGACCCAACGTCGCAGATTTGCGCGTCAGTAGTCGAAGGGAAAGACGCATGCACGGGTGATTCAGGCAGCGGGTTAAAATGTGGAAAATACCTCCTTGGAATGGTTTCCTGGGGAGTCGGATGTGCTAACGTTAGTTACCCAGCTGTATTCGCCAAGATCGATTGCGCGAAGGCGTTCTTCCGAGAGGTCTTCTTGAGTAAAGGGAATTTTTTGAATGGCAGCAGTATGTGGGTGTTTCTCATTGCTATCTCCTTATCTTCAACGTAAATCACTAATAAATTGAAAAAAGCTAGTTATTATATTGTTAACTTTAAACCTATTTTCTTTTTTTTATTATGTACAAATTATATATATTTAATCACATATTATATATGTGATATAGCTTTAATGTAATATATTATTTGGAATTTTATAATGACTTTGTTAAATAAAATATAACATGTAATAAAAACAAAGCCCTGTTTGCCAGAATTAAAATAATATGTAGATAATTTATAAATGTTTAATGCTGCTTAATGCAAAGCTTAATTGTGTAGTAGCAACCTCTTTTTTCACACATGGTTTTCTAGAACATTTTAATTTTTTTTATTATTTCGCAACTGTATAGGGAGAAAACATACAAATGATGAAGGTACTTCTCTGCAGAGTATTAATGTAAGCAATTGCCTTTTTGCGACGTTAAAGAAGAATATTTGGAGATCGTGAGATGCGGTCTGGTAACGTAGGCTTTAGAAAAACATTTTCTTTGTCGTACCAACGTTTCGATCTTTATTGTGATCATCTTCAGAGCCCACTATACACGACACGGCAGAATGAACATATCTACACAGAAAACAAACACTTTGAGCCCTGAAGATGATCTCAATAAAGATTGAAACATTGGCACGATAAAGAAAATATTTTTCTAAACCTACGTCACACCAGACCACATCTCACGATCTCCAATTAATCATTAACTAAGGTCACTTAACACACTAAACACCACACATTAAAGAAGAATTTTTGAGTTGATGAGGTCGTAGCCAAGACTTTATTCCATGGTAGATCGTGAATAGTCTGGTTGACTTCCGGTGGTGTGAATGCTCTATAGGTGAAGAGGTTGGTATTGGTTCTGTATGTTGTAGGTTTTGTATGTCAATGTGCGGAGAGAGAACTGTCGAGGGGTTCAACGCCAGATCTTTTCTTCATCCTATTTGTCCCAAGATCGTTCTGCAGGTTGTAGTGAAGTGTGAAAAATATTTGTACTTAAGAATTTTCTTTGTACACATAAGGAAATATAATCTGTAACACTTTAAACTACGTAAGTAGTGATGGTAGGTTAAAAAAAATGCAGAAAAAAAAGCTACGTGAGTAGTAGGTTGAAGCGTTCGAAATTCAAATTGACATCTGGTAAAATATTAATAGTAACAATAGAGTTAATTATTTTGTTATTTCATTTCTCAAATAGTTTAAAAGAAACAAGTAACTAGATAATAGAGATGGAGATAATGAGCGGACAGGATTTAAATTTGTATTAGCTTGGATATAAATTTAGATGGGAGTTTTCAATTTATAGTATAGTGTGTTGTTTTATTGTTTTGCATTAAATAAAGAAATCAAAAATACGACAGCTTTATTGGTAAGTTATTTAATTAACCGACATAAGATGTAATTGAAACGAAATAGTTCCTGTCAAAATTGGTAAGCGAAATAAATTAGTTGCAAAGTAAAATTGATCTATAACCGTATACGTTAAATTATCTTTAAATTTTTAGAATATTCTACTAGAGAAAACATTAACGTTCTGGGTGTGATAACGGATTCAGTTGATATTTTATAAAGGAAGTACATCTCCCCAGGTGAGGAAACGTGTTTATTACACACTCCTCCATATATATCCATATCCGAAGACAATAAATGTACACAGGCTTGGTAGAAAGGCCCCAGATGCAACCTCACATAAATCCATTGAGCCGGGGATTTGAGATTATGCAGGGTTCAGCCCTCCTCGTCTCTTCTTCTTCTACAAATCTCGCCAACCCCAAAAGCTAAATATACGACAAAGGAAAAAAAAGAGAGATTTTTTCTTACAATCTCAATATTTCTGTAGTATTTATAATGTTCCGAACCCCCGGGAAATACTATTGCGGGTTTTACTTACCAGCTAGAAAAAAGGAATTCTTATTATAAATAAACATGCTTTCCAATGTTATTATCATTAATGTTACTTTAAACCTTTGAATATAGTTAAATTTTTATTATATGATTTATGTATTAGGGTATCATTTGTTTATTATTGTAATAAATTGTTTTTGATGATAAATTAATCGTAACATCTGTCCAGTAAAAAATTCTCGTTTCATTATACTATTACTAAAACCATATATTTGGTAGTTCAATTTGTTAAGAAGAAAACTTTGAATGATCGAACTTTCAAAAGGTTTGATAATGGTTACATAAGCCTGAAAAATGAGAAGGTTCATAATCAAATATCATAGAGTAGGCAGAGGGTTAATTCTGGAAACAGAGCAAAGGCTGAGCAGGACAAACTTATTCTATACTACTTACGTATCATTCCTTAGAAATAGATGTTCCAAAAGTAGAATATTATGAAGTATTTTACGGAACAAAAGAAATTATTATATATATTAAATAAATAAATGGCAAATGAAAAACTAGAAAATTTCTAATAAATCTAAATCGGAAATTTTATGTAATATTTTTGAAAAAATAGATTGAGCATGATGGGACAGAGGTGATGTGCTGAACAGACACTCTATTTTGTGCTGGAGCTTACAGGGCGTCTGCTAATAAGCAGCATAACAGCCGTAGATCCTGTCTCAACTTGACCTTTTTATGGAAAGAATATTTCATATTAAATAGAATATATCAGGCCAGTTTCCTTTCTATTTGTACCATTTTTTCAAGTTACTGGCTGGGTGTAAGTTCAAAATATTTTATTTTACAGAATTTAATTGGATATTGTAATTTTCATTTTGACAGAAGGAAAGAGAAGATTTTTTTATTAATTTATTGTATCAAACAAAAAAAATGTTTTAAAAATAAAATATATTTTTAAAGTAGTACAAACAGGACTGTTTCTTTGTATCTTGTAACTACCTCCAATACCTCCCCCCATCCTTTCAACATCAACAACCAGCCTATCTCCTTCTGCTGTTCAAAACCTCGATGAAAACTTCGACAAAAACCTTTCATCATGGAACCACCCATTTCACAAATTTCCCGACGCTGTATTGGATCCCTCATTCAATTCCGCCGATCCTGGCTCCCTCTTCCTTTCACCACTTGGAAACTTGTCTCTTCCCTGATCTTTCCTCTCTTCGACTACAGCTGTGTCGCTTGTGGTGGACGTTCGGAGGAAGAAGAATGGTTAGGGATGGTTAGATTTATTTCTTGCATCCCCGGAATGTCCGGGGTCTCCCACCTGTATTCAGATCAATCCTGGTTTTTTCCCTCCTTCCGTAGAAAGTATTTCCTAGACCCCTTCCTTTACCAATCTATAAACTCTCGACTACCTCACAATATTTTCAAGTCACTTCTGTTCAAATCCTCTATGAACTCTCTTAACACCCACTCGTTTCCCAATGACTTTTATCTTTCTCGTCATAAAATCTCCATGTTGGAGAGGTGTAGCTCGAGTCACAAATCTCTTGCATTCCTTTCCTTTGTCTATCCGCAAAGCTGCCATCCCTTATCTCTTTTAAATCCATCTTGCACCAACCCTCATCTCTCTTCAAACAGAGACGACAGAGTTTACAATATTTTAGGAGCTTTTGTCACATTAGAAAACTTGTCTTGTTCCTTTTTTTCAACTTTTAACTTTACTGTTTGTGATATGTTCGCAAAACTGAGAGAATTCATTATTACTACTATGTTTCCCTAAAATCATTAATTATATTTAGTTTTTGTATTATGTGATTTAGTTCAACTTATTTTACTTAATGTTAGCCTTCACTGAAATGCCAGATGAACAAATTTTTGTTAAGTTTTTATTATTCATCTCTCTCTCTCTCACTCTCTCTCTCTCTCTCTCTCAATCTCTCTCTCTATCTCTATCTATCTCTCTCTCTCTATCTATCTATCTATCTATCTATCTATCTATCTATCTATCTATCTATCTATCGATTGATCTATTTATCTATCTATCTAAGGCAAAGTTTTTATTATTTTAATATAACTAAAATAGTAAAAACTAAAATTTAAGTTAAACATATTGTATAATATTATTTTATAAGGCATTAATTAGAACAATTAGAAATAATTATATTGACTTAATGGATATTCAAATTTCGTTTAAAATTTTAAATAACAGTAATTATATACCAATTTAAGTTCCGTCACTTAAATCAATTTATCCTCTTTATAATATATTAAATATTTATTGAATATATTTAATAATATTTTACATCATCGGTCCCAGCACGATTAGGGTTATCCTTTCTCTTTTCAAAGATGAAAAATTAAAGCAGGCGACACTGGTATAAGAAACAACAAATACATTATTGATTTAAAAACTTTTGACAAAATTACGGAGACCCCCAGATCTCCCAATGCGTCCAAAAATATAGTTTCCGATAGGATGTTCAAGTGCTCATATCCCCTAAATCTTTCTACAACATCCACATTCACTTTGCACACCATGTTTTACCCATGCTATGTGGTCATCAGCAAAGAGAAAAATCCTCTTTTTTGATACCGTATAAGAAGCAATCGGTTGTGCGTTGACCTGGCTCTCTTCAAATGGTTTTCGCAATTCAAAAATCATAAGAAAAAGGACTTTCCACAAATTGTAGACAACAAACCGATCTTTGGGTCTGATTGCTTCTCAGGTCCTAACTTTGGCAGAACTCTTTACTGGCCAAGCCAATTAAAAATTTGCAAGTCTAAGTTCTCACAATTGGGCTGGCGCGGGAATCCGGGATTACATTGTACATAGAGCAATAAATATAGCACTTCATAATGTGTCATCAAATGATGTTACGTATAAACCCACCTTATTTTACTTTATGTCCCAGAAACAAATAAAAAAAATTAAATATATTTTCCACCGCAAAAAGACAAAAAAAAGACATAACTTTAATAACAAAAATAAACTCCAGTGATCATAAAGTGATAAAGACATAGAGAGAAAGACCAAAATGATGGGTAACGACCAAATTAAAGAGGAAACGATAATTTTTCGTTTTTCAGTCTCACTACTGTAACTGATAAAAGTTAATGTAACGCTAATTGATGTCATAAACAGTCTCAAAAGAAAGATTATTAATTAAACAAACATATCTTTAGCCGGGTACACTACTCTGATCTGAATGTTTCTCCCCAAACGCCGTCAAACCTTTAACGACCAATCCTCTACCCCTCTCTCACTCTCTCTCTCTCTCTCTCTCTCTCTCTCTTTCTCTTTCTCTTTCTCTCTCTCTCTCTTTCTCTTTCTCTCTCTCTCTCAAAAAAAAAGTCCGAGTGGATCGAAGTCACGATAGCTCAGGTGGTAGAGTAGCGGCGTATCTAGCCGAAGGTCGTGGGCTAATCCCGCTCGTGACACTGACTTTTTTATCTCAACTTAAAACTTTAATTAATTTTAGATATTCTTCATTCGTTCAATGACAGCTCATGAAACAGTCTACTAAGTTTCCGAGCACAATCGGCAAAGGCTGTCCTCACAAAGCGTGTAGCTCTGCAGGGAAAATCCGCCGTCATGTCATTGCATCTTGATAGGTAATTAAACCTGACGGCATATCAAATTGAATTTTCAATAGCAAGATTAAGAATGACAATAGATCTCCAGTAAGGATTCTGACAGTAAGATCAGTTTATTTATTATAAACCAACTTGGCATTGACTGACAAAAGTAAAAGCGTTACATAATATAAATATTAGAAATGCAAAAAGAAAAACTATTATTTAAAAAGTATGTTAATGATTTATTGTTGGGAATTATAATAATAATGCATTGCAGTAAATTGTATGTATTCTAGTATTATATATTTTGTGATGAAAATTATTTTTTATGTATGTCACATGTCCTTGTTTTCAGCATTATTTTTTGTTCATATTCTTCATTTTTATGTTCATGTGTTGAAATGCATTCCCTACTATATCTCTCATTGTATTGAGCAATGAAGAAAAATACTGGCTTGATGTAGAAAATTTATTGTTTTGTAATCTTTCGCCTCTTCAATTACGTTTGTTTGAAATGGCCATTTCATGTGTATGGGTGTGTGTGGACCGAATAATGGGCAGAGTGTTAAGAAGCTTAGGGTTGAAATTGAACACTCTTTGCAAGTGCTGCTCTCTTTCGGCAACCAGCCCAACCCGTTTCACACCCCCAACCACCATCACAATCGACCCGGGTGCGTACGTTTTTAAAAGATAGAGTTTATAATAGCTTGTCTAAATACAACTCAAGAGGAAGAGACGTGCGTACGAAAATAGAACAAAAATTAACCCAAAGGGAGAAAATTGTCACATTAATTACACCAGAAGTTGAAAACTGTTCAGATGAATTATAATAGTACTGTTACTATTAAACAGTCAACAGTTTATAATGAATGTAAAATGTAGCATATTCAACGGAATATTTTTTCTTTATCCAAAAATATTTTTTAAAATAATCAATGAAGTGTTATCTGTTGTTTCGTTGAATAACGTCTTTCTACATATTCTTTTATCTTTTAATACTATGCCAAATTTATTGTTCATGTTGTCGTTCCGTACCACCAAAACATTCTGCAATGTTTAGTATAATTTTCATCTGAATATTATCAAAAGGTGCGTCAGTTTTAACATGACCAATTCGCACAAATTTACTTGAAATAAAAATGATTAAAAGATTACTTTTGTAGAATTATTTACATTTAATGAAATTTATTCCCGATCGATAATTCCGTGTAAAAGCAACAAATGTCACGTGACTCGCTGTAGTATGTTAACAGAGGAAGCGGCGACAGATAAATTATATAAGAGAAGACGCGGTTTTTTTTCACGTCCATTTTTATTTTATATGTGGTACATAAAATACGCAAATCTACTGAATGTGGTCCTATGGTGTGAGTAGCTTAAACGACTGTCGCCTAGTGGTGCCTCTAGACATTTACTGAGCCGGGTGAAAATTATTGTCGCTCATCCCTTGCATACCATTGCATTTAACAACCGCCGTTTCAGTCATCTTGGGGGGAGGGGGGTCGTTCGAAGAGTACAGTTTGATAAATTATTAATGGATTTCTTGAGAAGATATTTTGAAAAGAAAGTTTTTCCAATGCTTAGGATGAAAGGGATGTTTTGGTTTTGTAAATGGAATGGTTCCTCACAAATAAAGGAAGCATATACTCTATTATATTTCGTGGTCCGATTGACCAAATAACTTCTTTCAATAATTAATCTTATGTAAGGTATTGGCTGAAATGAAAAAGTTAGCGTCACGAGCGGGATTCGAACCCATGACCTTCGGCTCAATACGCCGCTGCTCTAACCATTTGAACTATCGTGACTTTGATCCACTCGGATACCAGCTCCCCATCTCAACATACACCGTATATTGTTGGTTGTAATATACCATTTATTGTATACTACAATACGTCGTGGCGTCCATTTTGCCAGTTTTCACATGTTGTGTAATCAGGATTCGATTTTCGGCTACATATGAAGTGGCCACGGGCAGCTGTTAGTGAAGTTATATTTAGTTTTACTTATTAAATCTATTATATTTAGCGGTCTATTGACCAAATTACTTCTTTGAATTATTTAATATTTTTATGTAAGGTTTTGGAACCCACGACCTTCGGCTCAATACGCAAAAGGGGAGAAAATTCGAAAGGTAGGTAGAGATAGGGAGGGGATTGAAGTCACGATAGCTCAAGTGGTTTAGAGCAGCGGCGTATTGAGCCGTGGGTTCGAATCCCGCTCGTGACACTAACTTTTTCATTTCAGCCAATACCATACACAAAAACACATATTAATTAAGTGAAGGAAGCATTTACGTCGAACTTCTCCAAATAGATACTACTCGAATATGATGTTGTTCCGTTTGCATAACTGAACAGGTAATAGTAATATTAAGTGAATAGAAAAAAAGAATTAAATTAGTACAAATTTACGCTTGTACCCGGTTTACATGTCAGTAACAGTCTATACGTTTTAACCGCGTGTTGAGGATTCAGTTTCGTTAGTCTAGGTAAAATTGTACAGAACGTACCTGGCTGGCGAAAACTATATTCTGGTATTTGTCTTATTATTTATTCACTAGTTTCGTGGTCCGCTTACAATTAATATCTTACAACTAATTAAGGTTTTTAGTTGAGATCAAAAAGTCAAAAGGTGGGGTTGAGATGGGAAGTTAGTGTCCGAGCGGATCGAAGGTGTCGAAGTTAATCATCGGTTAAGGTGGGAAGTGGAGTGACGACAGCTCAAGTGGTGGAGCAGTGGCGTATCTAGCCGAAGATCGTGGGTTCGAATCCCGCTCGTGACACTGACTTTTTTATCTCAACTAAAAACCTTAATTAATTGTAAATTATTATTTATGTTACTTCTCTTACACAAAGGATTTGAAATTTTTCCCTCTCACTTCTACAAATGTTCACTATTTCAATAAAACTAGTACCTCTGAAAGTTATGCAGTTATCTATTTGTTGAATTTTTTACAAGCGGTTAATTAATTTGTTATAATAATAGCCCGAGTAGGTTATGTTTTAACAATCTAAATCTTTCCTTAATAATATTACTATTGTCGGTAATAAAAATGAAATCTTTCAAGACAACTAGTTGTACCGATCCAGCCAAAATTACTTACGTTCTTCTTAAGAGTGCTGAGACATTAGTTCTCCCTTTACGTCTAATTTTAAAAAATCATTGAATTACGCTATTTTTCCATAAACTCTACTAAAATCTTGCTGTTTTTCTAAAGTTTATCAAAAAATACTAATTATCCCGTTTGCCGAATCTCATGACTACGATATTACCTCTCTGTAACAAATTGATAAAACCCGAACACCCTGGTTTTCAACCTAAAATCTGCCGTTGTATGAAAATTTTATATTAATTGCTTTTTCCTCACAATAAACAAATTGATGTATTTTCACTGTCATCAGTAAAGCATTTGATTGTGTCAGATTTAATTTTCTTTTATTAAAATTAAATATTCTTGGATTCCATGGGCGTTTATCGTTGTGGTTCATAGTTTCATACAGCTTTAATTCAAAATTAAAAATTCTTTCTCCAATTTTATCGTCGCAAAATCTGGAATGCCCAAGGGTTTTCATTTAGGTCCTTTATCATTTGTGTTCTTTATTACTGATGTTGGTGAATTTCTCTTTCAGATTATAAACGTCTCGTTTTTTTTTCGCAACAGCAAAGGTTATGATTTGCGATGTCATTTTTAGATGTAATAAAAAAAGTTAATTTATCCTATTAAATCCCACAGTTTAAGGGGTAAGAGGATTGGTGCCAGTACACTTTCTTCGTGGAACCGTTGATAGGATAAATAACTTATGTAGAGGAAGCTTGGAGAACATTGATTATCGGATAAATAAAACTTCAGGATGAGGATACAGGTGGAAGGAAATATTATCTGTTTGGTTCCCACAGCAGTCAAAAGGGCCATGCTCGGTCAAATGCTTGAACATTTGGAGATGACAGACGGACCGTACTGCATCAACTCAGGGGTGGTGGCTTGGGGCATATTAATGACGGAAGTCGCTGGACCCTTGGACAGGAATAAGAGTTAAGAGATTGCAGTCAGAAAGAAGCTTGTCCCATCATGCGCTTTAAGAAGGCTGATCGGACGGTAGGAAAGTATCAGTTAAGTTTTTGGGTTTTTTGCTATGTTTTACAATTGACAGAGAATTGTCAAAGGAAGAAAAAATGCGTTGTTTTTAGAAATGCATTTAAGGGTTGTCTGGAAAACTATTTCTTGAGGGAAGGGGAAGTTTAAAAAGGCGTTTCTGGTTATCAATTTGTATTCAAAACTATTTTTAGGAGTTGTGGATTGTTTGTTTGACGTAATTTGGGGTGAAACATTCAGAAGAGAGTATGTGTACGAGGAAAAGTATACGTTTATTTAATTAATAATCTTTCTTTCGAGACTGATCTTGAGATCAATAAATTTATTAGTTACAGCAATAAGACTGGAAAACATAAAAATTATCTTTTTTTCTTAATTTGGTCATTACCAATCACTTTGGTCGTTCTATATGGGTTGGTTTTGGTATTTCTTTATCTTCAGTGTTGGGAAATTTTGATGTGTGATCCCTGGAGTTTATTTTTGTTAGTTAAAGTTATGACTTTTTTTCGTCTTTTTGCGGTGGAAAATATATTTAATTATTTTTTATTTGTTTCTGGGACATAAAGTAAAGTAAGGTGGATTTATACGTAACATCATTTGATGACACATTATGAAATATTATATTTATTGCTCTATGTACAATGTAATCCCGGATTCCCGCACCAGCCCATTTGTGAGAACTTAGACTTGCAAATTTTTAATTGGCTTGGCCAGTAAAGAGTTCTGCCAAAGTTAGGACCTGAGAAGCAATCAGACCCAAAGATCGGTTTGTTGTCTACAATTTGTGGAAAGTCCTTTTTCTTATGATTTTTGAATTGCGAAAACCATTTGAAAAGAGCCAGGTCAAAGCACAACCGATTGCTTCTTATACGGTATCAAAAAAGAGGATTTTTCTCTATGCTGATGCCAGATAGCATGGGTAAAACATGGTGTGCAAAGTGAATGCGGATGNGAGAGAGAGAGAGAGAGAGAGAGAGAGAGAGAGAGAGAGAGAGAGAGAGAGAGACTTTATTCTGGGGCTAAAATTTGTCCAAATCTGGCAGTTCAATTAATGAAGGTTAACATCAAGTAAGTAAGTTATTTACTTCCGGGTATTAAAGTGATACATACAACAGGTAGGTTTATCTCTAACATCATTTGATGACACATTATTAAGTTTTATATTATGTATATCGGTATTTCTTTATCTTCAGTGTTGAAAAGTGCCTAAATTTCTCCGACATACCAAAATAACAATATCGGTACAATCGAATTATAACTATCTTTTTAACTAACTTTTTAATCAGAACTATCTTTTTAAAAAGGATCAAATTATAGGTTCATAATCTCGCAAAACACTGTTAGGAATATCGCTGTTCATTATTTAAGAAAAACACACATAGAAATAAAAATCATTGGAATTAATAAATAACTAACAGCTGATTGGCCAGAACCCTGATATACTTATGATCCTAAATTAAAATATACTAATCAATAAATAGGCAATAAATCAGCTATTCAATGAGTTAATAAGCTCTGGTTCGTTTTTTCGTTTCTACAGGAAAAGTAGGTTTACTAGAAACGTATATATTTCAATTGTTAACAGGCAGGCCGAGATCAAAGTAAAGTCAATCAGTAAGTATGTCAAATATAGTTATTATTAAAAAATATATATCGTTGATAACTTGGTATTTTATATAATCAATGACCTAATTTTTAAATAATGGAGACCACTAATAACAAATTGAAATTTATTTTCTTGGAAAAAGGTAAAGAAGAGAAAGAATAATTCTCTTATTACTATAAAAAAATAGAGAGATGCAGAATGAGTTGAAAGAGAACGTGATTGAGTGAGTGAGTGAGAGGGGTTCAACAGTGAATCCCCGGATTTATAGGGCGGTAATGATCGAACAGCACGGCCCGTTAAACGAAGCGGAAAAATAACGTTCTCACCGGGTCAAATCGGCCGGAAAAAAGAAACGAGGAAAAGTCAAAGGGGACAAAACTCAAAACATTGACTGACGAAACCAATAGACTCCATGCCGGAGGATAAATGCTTTCCTTGAGGGTCGAGACCAATAAATACCGATGCCGGCATTAACTCTCTTCAGTCACTTTTACTTTATTACTTCCCAATGACAAGGAAGACAAATTGAGACTCTTCGGCATTATGAAGCGCCATTACCATTAGAGGTTTGCTCCTCTTGGGAAAATCTTCATTTGGCAAAGTGGTGAAACGTTTGGCGACCTCCTTCACCTCGTTATTTAATCGCTCTAAAAGGATCTAACTTACAATTAATTTATTAATAATATGATAAATTAATGTAATCTTGAAGTGTTCTTTAAAAAAGTGGATTTTTCTTTGACGGATGGCTATTGGATACAAAATGTTATCTGAAGGGTCAATTAGGGCAACTTCGTATAAGGACGGACTGGTTCTCTCCATGTACACCGTGTTTCGAAACTGATCAAAAGTTTTGGTTCTCTGCAGACCACTGAAAATTGATTTCGGATCAGATCAAACGGAGTTCCCTCAGGCACAGCTGCCCAATTTTCCGCCTGATGCCCTCCTGAGCAACGGTCTATGATGTCTTTGCCGAGATTAATTACTGTTTATCATAAAGGTTATTTATAGATAAAAATTAAAACAATATAAACATCGGTTTATAACAAGCAAATTACGTTAAAATTCATTAATCTGGAATACTTTTTTTTTAATAATTGAAAAGTACTGAAAATTTATAAACATTTTAACGAATATTACCGATGCCGATGCCTTACGAATGTAAGGTATTGGTTGAAATGAAAAAGTTAGTGTCATGAGGGGGATTCGAACCCACGACCTCCGTCCAAATGCGCCACTGCTCTACCACTTGAGCTATCGTGACTTCGATCCACTCGGACACCAACTCCCCATCGCAACCTACCTTTCGAATTTTCCCTCCTTTTTGCCACTTTTCAACCAATCTTTTTCATTTCAACCAATACCTTGCATAAAAATTATTAATTGAAAGAAGTTATTTGATCAATGGGACCACGCAATATAATGGATATTAACGAATAATTACCTCACGGAAAGATAAACCGAGGTTATAAATGGAATGATGGAATAAATCTATTTTGTGAGTAATACAATATTTTAATTTTTTTAAGAAAATCCACTCATAATAACAAGGGTCAAAAAATTCTCCGATATGATTTTTTTGGAACAGTTATATAGAAATTCCAAAAGAGAAGAAAACTTGTTACCATTAGTTACAAGTTATACTTTGGTCGTTACCGTTATTTGAGAGGCGCTTTTTCAATGAGTATAATAATGAATCCCCTCTGACAGATAGAACCAAAATTATCGGTGACGACCAAATTTAAGATTTATCACCTCACAAGTTACATTTTTGGTATAAAAAACTGTACTTAAATATAAATTCCCACCAGAGAGTCAGTAACCAGATCAAGATTCTCAAATGGCTGCCATTCAATACAAAACACGCAAGAAAGACAGGAAAGAGAAGGAATACACGCGGAGGGACGGCGANATATAAATATAAATTTCCAAATAAAATTAAGTCATTTAACGGATATGCTACTGCCAAAGAAAAGTGTAGTCTTTCACTAGATGGTTTCAAAACCATAAGTTTGCCGCCGCTTTTTGGCGGTCATCCAGGTTAAATTGTAGCCAGAAAAGTTATTATCAAAGTAAGAAATTGAATTAAGATTCTGAAATAGGTCGATTGTAGTCGCCAACAGGGCTAGCGTCACTTTTCATTAGATTTACTCATAAAATATTACTCTTTGTCAAAAGTTTTTAACAGTCTTTACTACATCCGGTCAAGCTACTCAGCATCATAAGTTTTACGTATTTCTTCTGTTTTATTTTCGCAAATGAAAGAGAAAAATTCATTCGTTTTATCTTCATGTATATCGTTCAATCGTACATTGTAGATTGTAATCATAAGCAATTTATGCTCTTGAACTTTGCTACAAGGCTAGGTTTAAAGCGCTTCTGTCGCGTTGGCAAATCCAGCCTCTTTAATCATGCGTTTCCAATTTCTGGCACTGCTGGTGTTTGAACATTTCTCGTATATGTTAGTGTTGATGAAAGTCTATGCTTATCGCTGTTATCACAAGTAAGCTCTACGCCTATATTTTGTTTTTCAGATTTTCTTCTACCATGTTTTTCTGCTTTTTCATTACCCAGAACTTTTAAATTTTGCTAGAACACAAGTATTGACTGGACGTTTTTTGACATGGAAAACCGAAATGTACTTCCTTAATGAGTTTGAATCATGTTTGCAGTTGCCTCACAAGCCGATACTCCCAAACCAGCCTAAACACTTGTTATTTTGCATCCCATTTTACCTGGCGTTTCAAAAGGAAGTATGCTTCTATCTTTACTTTTGTTATTTAATACTGTTGATGTCTCAATGCATCCTTCATTCACAACACTAAGTTATTGGTACGGCAGTTTTCTTCCCAAATATGGATCTGGTTACTGCTACGTTCTATTAAGAACTGTGCTGTAAGATCTTTTAGTTTAGGTCGAAGAGAAAGAAAGAGAGACTTTGATTACCAGTCACCAAAAAAAATCTACTATATAAAAAAAAACCTGGCATTGTGAATGGAAGAGTTATCCTTAGTAATTAATACATAATTTTCACTTTAAATCGAAAAAAATCAAATCTGTCACACATCCCGCCTCACGAATTATATATTATCGATGCCGGAATAAAATATTATAAACAATGAAATCCATAAACATGACTAAAACGAACTCAATACAGCTTTAGATACAAAATTTTGAAAAATCAACGTGCTCAAAGATTTAAGCAAATATTACAGCACAAAAGAATATCTCCGTGTTGTCTTCGGATTGTTGAAAATAATTTGGTCTTTACCAATCATTTAACCTGGTTAAATGATCGGTAACGACCAATCTAATAAAAACATTGTATGTTTTTATAGGGTTGAACTCCACGTTCAAACATCAAAATCCAATCGCTTCAATATAAATTCTAAGTCTCATAGTCGATGTTCTACTTACCAGTCTATACTGCGCTCTGCTGCCACCCGGGTAATTCTCTTTTAAAGGTCACTAAACAACATGGTTGTTACTGCAAAAGAAATAATCCTGGCATAAATTCAGATGGAAAGGGAAAGAACCGCTTAAAAACATTAAGAGCTAGCTATAAATGGGTCTTGTTTAACCAAATAGGTTGGCAACACAAGCGCGTCAAAAATTAGAATTATTTTATTAATTTTTCGGAGGTGATACGTTGTTCAAATTTAATTATTTCATTCACTCACAGATTAACACTAAAACAGGATCTACGAGCAGAATACAAGATATTGATTGAACTTTGATTTTTATTATTGTTAGACTTCATTTAATTTATAATAATCAATGGACATCAATACATTGATAAAGCCAGGCTCTTTAATTATCTTAACCGTCCAGAAGAGTCTACCAATTATTAATTATTAATTAATAATTGTGTTTCAATTCTTAAACATGCACTTATTTAATACTGATTTACTAATAACTTTAAAAAAACTTATGACAAAGTTAACTGCATCGCATACATTCACTAATATATTATACAACGAAAATTAACTCTAAACGAAACACGAAACAACTAAAAATTACATTGTGAAATTAGCTCTAAATCTACATATCTTCCTACAATAGTTTAAAAGTTCCCTCCAGTCTCCCAGTCCTACCATTTAAATACTATATCAATAGAACATTTCTGTTTATTATATTGTAGGTCCCAGTTAAAATCATATAGGTAAATAGGTGTGTTGGAACAACACTGTGCGAAAAATGTATTTTTATAGCAACATAATCATCTAATGTTGCCAAGCTAAGTATATTAGTTTTTTTATTTTTTATCATACAGACTGCATCCGGCTCGAGGACCTGTCTTGTCTGTATTCTTGTTACAAAAACATATCTAATCTTAAATTCTAGAAACCATGAAGAGATTTTGCAACATCTTTCTCTTCAATGAATATTTCCCTCAATAGTATTTCATTACGTGTGGTGATTAGTGACCGTTAGTCGATGATTATTCAGAAATCGTGAGATGCGGTCTGGTGTGATGTAGGATTCAGAAAAATATTTTCTTTATCGTGCCAAAGTTTCGATCGTTATGGAGATCATATTCAGGGCCTAGGATTTACAAGCATTGTTTAAATTTAACAAATACATGTAGGATGTGAAAAAAGTGAATTTATACAATGCAAAAAATATATTTTTTATATTCAATCAAAGTATTTCTACTCACTGAAAGTGTTTGTTCTTTGTTTGTTTTCACCTCAAAGACGCCGACTCCTTATACAAAAATATCTTTCTATACCGACTTCCTTCCCCACCCCTCCAAAATCCAACGTATATAAACGTAAAACATCAATATCTCACTGGCACTCTCAACTCGACACTTTAAGTGTGTGGCACACTTACGCAGAAAACAAACACTTTAAGTGAGTAGAAATACTTTGAATAGCAAAAATATATTTTTGCATTGTATAAATTCACTTTTTTTTACATCCTACATGTATTTTTTAAATTTAAACAATGCTTGTAAATCCCAGGCCCTGAAGATGATCTCAATAAAGATCGAAACGTTGGCAAGATTAGAAAATGTTTTTCTGAAACCTACATCACACCAGACCGCATCTCACGATTTTTGAATATGTATTTCATTACTTTCTTTTTTGTAATTACTTAAGTTTTTATTGTATACGACATTTTTCAGTATGGGGATTTACTTATTTATTTAACTATATTAGTTAATTTATTTAACTTTAAGTTACTTATTCTTTTGGCTTTAACACACCTGCGAAGAGTAATAAAAAATTAATGATAAAACTTACACAAACTTATTTACTTACATTTTTATAAAAACTACGCATTAAATTAAATTTTTGTTAGTTACTTTTTCTTAGTTATCGAATGAATAAAACAATTCGCCTCGTTGTTCTAGAAGATTATCCTTGAGGTCATTTGAACAAAGAGCACATTATCGAATCGTCCCCTATATTATCGTTTGAAGAGGGTGACAAGAGCACACCAGGATGACAGACCCGGCGCTGTCACAAAGCCAGTTCTGATTAATTCCACCAACGGCCAAATGCCAATGATGCCCGAAGGGCAAATGGGCCGTCAGTTCTAGTGACCGAACGCATCCCGATTCATGCTTCCTTAGCGAATTATTAATAGTTTGCCCTTGGCCTCCGCCGTCGGCAGCCTTGGATATCCTTTTATCAGATCGTTTTGACGGAGTATATTCCGCTTAATGATTAAGCAGTAGTTTGTGATTGGAATTTCTTAATTTCTTCTAAAGGACAAAGATTAATGTTCAATCATACAATATAATAGTATGACGAACTGACGATAAGCGTAAATAATCAAAGGCCAAATTTAGGCAATTCCAGTAAACATTTATATTTAATACACTAAATTATTGTTGGACGGATCCCTACACCAACTGATTAGTAGATATTACGTTGTTCAAATGACATTTGACCAGACGATTTTATTTTTCAAGGGAACAAATTTTACAATAGCTCTCGTAATACATAATAACGATAGGTCTCTATCTATAGGTTATCAAGCACTGACAGAAATACCACAACATGGATGCCTTCATTGGGGCATGCTATCATCACTCTTGTGATCACTGGATGTTGAAGACCTGAATAGCTAAAAACGCTAGCGTATCTTACAATAGCGTAAGCTGATTGTCTAGTAATAATAGTAAAGGGCAGGTACGATTAATCTGATTCATCTAAAATGTAAGGTACCCGCAACATTGCTGAAAATTTCAATTAATTAAGGTTTTTAGTTGAGATAAAATGTCAGCGTCCAGCGCGATTCGAACCCACGATCTTCGGCTAGATACGCCACCTTCTGAATTTTCCCTCCTTCTTGCCATTTTTCAAATATCATGTAATTTATTTGATTCTCGGCGACAAAATGAAATGGCCAAGGAGAGCTATTGTGAATGTTTTCAAATGGTTCATGTTGTTATCATCAGGCTGAGATAGGAAGTTAGTGTCAGAGTGGATCGAAGTCACGATAGCTCAAGTGGTCGAGCAGCGGCGTATCTAGCCGAAGATCGTGGGTTCGAATCCCGCTCGTGTCATTGAAATTTTATCTCAACTAAAATCCTTAATTAATTGAAATCTATTATTTGGTCAAGCGGAGCACGAAAACTAGAGAATTACTGAAAATTAGGATCTGTGTATGTAAGACGAGAGAGAGAGAGAGAGAGAGAGAGAGAGAGAGAGAGAGAGAGAGAGAGACAAAATGAAGAAAGAAGGANGAGAGAGAGAGACAAAATGAAGTTAAAAAATTCACAAGTTTTTACAGCATAAAATATTGTGTGCGATTATGGGCGCCAATTAAATAAATTGAACTGGATATAGCACAAGTCAGCCCTTAAAAAAGATTGTTACTAATATAACGAGAAAATTAGTCAAGAAGTTCATTTCTGAACAAAATATTGTGACGTGATGGATTATACCACATCTGTGGCACATTCTAATAGGAATAAAAAGCTCGATCGGCCATTAAACTTTTGCGAATTAACGGCCTTTTCTGAAGAGTTCACTGAAAACATAAAATGGCTCGTGAAATTTATGAAGTTATATCAAAAATTAGTAGTAAAATTTCCCTTTCTACAAATAAGGAGTAAATTGAAAAGAGCTGATTTTGAAATGGTAGCGCGGTGCTCATTCAGTCAAAAAAACAATTACGTATCTAAAAAAAATGAGAATTTTTGCGTTTATTTCCTTTTGTTGTTAGGGGTGTCTGTGGCCGCAACCGTTTAGGCGTTGACACAGCGCTTATAACTGTAAAGTAAAGATCCGGGTTCGAATCCAGTGGCTCGGCAAAAACCCCTTTTCAAGAACACTGGCATCCGAGAATTCATCTAACCTTGTAGTTGATATACCCTCGTAAAAAAATAAATAAGTAAAATATATATTCTTCTGTTGTTGGATTTTCGTCATATTGATTTGAATAACTTTTGTAAATGAATTATCGTAAAAGGAAACCTCCTTTTCAATAGACTGTAGGTTTTCAACAATTCATGTTAATTTAGAGAAAGATTTCTAGATGTGGACCATTAAAATAAAGGGGTCATTCCTTGGCTCCATATAGAGAGTGTGTAGGAATGCCAACCGATGTGAGAATTTTTGAGCCCAGTAGCTAATATTTAGGCGGGTTATTCCAAATTTGAGAAGTTATAGAGTTGGTTTATAGCATTCAGTACTTGGTAAATATCTCATGTTCTCTTTTGTATAGATTGTGATTGGAAGTATTTATATCAGCGTGCTGTATGAGAGGACCGATAGAATAAAACTGATTGCCAGATATCATGAATTAGAGAATTATGTAATATGTGTAAAGAGAGAGGAGGAATGTATATAATAAGTAATTATTCCGAAATCGTGAGATGCGGTCTGGTGTGATGTAGGTTTCAGAAAAATAGTTTCTTTATCGTGCCAACGTTTCGATCTTTATTGAGATCATCTTCAGGGCTCAAAGTGTTTGTCTTCTGTGTAATTGTGCCATTCTTGCGTGTCGAGTTGAAAGTGCCCAATGTTAGTTTTGGTTTGGTTTAGGAACCATTTGTTTGTGTTAACAGGTGTTTGTTTCTTGATTAAGTTGTTCAATTTTTTGGTGTGTTTGTTTTTAATTAGGTCAAAGTAGACATTGTATGCATTTTTGATGTGTGTAAAAAAATTTTCAAATGTCTGTTGGCGGCACTGAGTTTTAATTGGTATAATTTTTGTGTTAATGTCTTAATATTTTTCATGCTCGTGCTGATTTCTATGTTTAAAATGTTTCTTTTGAAATGTATTGTGGCTTTATGTATGTCGCTAATTCTGGTGTTTGGCTGTATTACTGTGGCATTTGTGAAGTTACAATTGTTTTTCATGTGAGTAGGAAATACCATGTGTTGTCTGCATTTCAACAAATAAGTTCTCTGGTTGATAGCCGATGCGAGTTTCTTCTCCTTCTTGGCGATTCCGACAGAATACTTTTAGCTTCGTGTCCATATGTAGTTGAAATTAGTTCATAGAATCCCATGTTCTTCGTTCTTCTCGTGTAGAAATGTGTGGTGATTAGTGACTGTTAGTCGATAATTATGTAGGTTTCAGGGTACTCTCAACACACACGCAAGAATGGCTCAATTACACAGAAGACAAACACTTTGAGCCCTGATGATGATCTCAATAAAGATCGAAACGTTGGCACGATAAAGAAAATGTTTTTCTGTACATACCACTAGACCGCATCTCACGATTTCCGAATAATTATCGACTAACGGTCAATAATCACCACACACGACATAATAAGTTCCGACTAGGTTTAAAAGCTATGCGTATGCACCTCATATACATGTGGGCAGAGTTGATTTTATATAAATCAACAAATCAATCATATTGAAAGTAATTTGTTTCCTAAGTAAATGATGGAAAAGCTAAAGCCAATCGGTAGATTAATTTTATATGAATGTAATAAATTTATGTTTTGCAATAATTTAGGGAAAAAGCAAAAAATAAACGTTAAATTTATTTATTAAGTTTTATCTTTTTTAACAATATACTGCTGAATGGTCGAAATGGTGAAATTTCCATTAAGTTAAAAATGTATTATATTAGATTGGCTAAATGATAAACAGATAAGGGCTGCGCGGGATGGCTTGTTGGATTTATGATTTTGTGAAATAATTTATCTAAGTCTCATTTATAAATTTCCACAAGCGTATATATTATAACAATTTCGTGAAGCGTCACAATTTTACAGAAACTTCTAAATTATGACAGTAATTACTACCTTCGTAATCTCTGTATCACCGCGTTAACGGGTTATCCTGAGCTGAAAGGTTGCGCCTGGTAATTAAAATTCGTTACCCAATTCGCCCCGCCCATTACTTTCATTAAAAGGAAATTAGGAAGCTGCTGAACCACGGTTTTAGTGGTTAACCCAAATTACCCATGATGTGCCTTTTTTTAAAATTACCTCTCAGTTTGTCTAACGCATTATATAAATGGAAATGTTGGACGTGACTTAAATACCGAGATTTATTTTATTTGAAACCTTTTTATAATTTCATTAGATAAACATAAAAGCATACAATTCATTCATTAGACAAATAGAAATACCTAAAAATACTTACGGTTCAAATTTTAACCGTTTTGCCATTTACCATTCGTAATGGCATGGAATCGGATTAGGATCTGCTGATCTGGCCCGAAATTGGACATAGCGAGATTAGGGAAATGACCCTAATGGGCTTCGCTAAGCTCATTCCGACATTTCACTGAATGATGCTTCTGAAATTGTTCTCATCGTTGTGCTATAAAGTTGTTATGAATTGTGGTCTTGTTGGTCCGGCTGAAAACTGTTGAATAATTGCTGACGATCCTAGTCATAAATGATACTTTTAAATCAGACTTCTTTCCAGCAAAGTATGCTTGAAATCTAAAATAATGTCAGTAATCCGAAGTATGAACAATTAAAACAGCAAAACTAATATAAATACATAAAGTAAAAAAAAAACTAGAAAAACAGAACCCAAGGTGGTTGATATGTCGAACAGTTGGATTTTCTCTATCAACAGGCAAATAGAACAAGACGACGAAATAATTTTCATCATGGTGGTTGCAGTTAAAGGATCATAAAACAGGTAAAAGGGACCTTAAAGATCAACTGGGTGAGATTGGAGATCTTGCTGAAAAGAGAAACAAAAAATCGGATTAATAAGCTTAGGGAAGCATAGAACTACGAACGGTCAAAAAATTATTTTTCTTTTGTTTTTGATCTTATAAAAAACTAATAAAACTTTTCCTTGACATTATAACATCGGAAGAATATAATTTGGACAACCAGAAATAGTTTTATTTTATTGTTAACCAATTTTGGTATGGAGTCATCTCTCTAGACACCATCATGGATTAAAGTGCCTACATTTTTTTAAAATATTTTTTACGAGGGTTCACAACAGCAGAGGTCATATAAACCCTCAGGGTGCCGATGTTTTTGAAAAAAGCCGATTTCTAAGTATGCCGGGTTCGAATGCAGGGCCGCTAGATTTGAACCCGGGAGCTTTACCTAACAGTAATGAGCGCCGTGTCAGCGACTGCGTTGCGACCACCGACGCCCCTTAGAGTGCCTACATTTGTATTTTTATTGTAACAGAAAACATTAAAGAATTCACTAAAACACTAAAATCACTTTCAAAAATCAGTAAACAAAGCGGTGACCGCCTTAAGCAACTAGTAAATCATCCAAGAAGTGAGAACGACGTAAATCAATATCAACAAGCCATGGGCATAGATTTTGAAAAAAAAGATCATTTCCAAAATCTACTATAGGCATGAAAGAGAGATTTTTTAAAGAATATTTTTATTTTTCTAGAATAGTATAAATAGTTTATTTTTGTAGAAAAAATTCATAGCTTCTTAAATTAAATTCTTCTAAATATAATTATATTTTCAATACCACCATGTTTAGAAAACAGTATAAAACGAGAATTGAAAAATTCAGAAAGAGACAGGAAAAGAGGTAAATGAAAAAATTAAAAATGCAAAGTTGCATTTTGCCGAAGGCGACCTTTTAAAGTGATGTGCTCCCTTAAATAAATGAAACAAAATTAAAATAATTCATATACATATAAACTAAAGTACTGTAATAATAATATAAATTTTATCAGGTAAAAAAATAATCCGCTTTAACTTAATTTAATTTTTCTGAATTGAGTCAATTTCAAGTGAAGTACGTTTCGAATTTACTCTTGAATCAATTCAAAAGATATTACTGACCCTAAGATTGCCCTCGGCGAACGCCCTCCTTACTAAAAGGGTCATTATGGTAATACCAGGTCATTACTCGCCTAAAATGGCGCTGAAAGCCATGGGATTTACTGCATCTGGACGGATACCTGTCTTATTAACATTAGGGGAATTGAAGGACTTTCTACGGAAATGGGCGAGATGCGAAATTACGCATATTTTATTAATTCGGGTTGAAAACGTAACTGATTAATAATTTATAAAGAGCAAATAAATTGGTATTTAGCACCTGGAGTATGTACGACAAATTTTAATAGCGCCTAATTTATTCAGAGGTTTCAACTTTCGTCCTAACGTAAATAACTTTTATATTAGAATATTACATTTCAGCACGATTTTCGCCATATTCTCGCTGATTTTCTTAAATAAAGGATAAAGTTGTTATTTTTGGCTTTTGTAAATATCTTACAAAATTTGCATATTTTAATGAAATCTTTTTTGGTAATAGTAATTCGCAGGTTAAAAATTTTTAAAATAGACACGTCCATAGCTATCCCTTGGAAAAGCAAAATGCTTCCGAATATTCACCTTATTAAAATCAGAAAGCACATGTTCATGGGTCTTGATCGGAAAGATCTTCTAAGATAATACTAAATCTTAATACGATCTCGCCTTGATCATAGTGTGCTTTTATAAGCAAGCTGTGCATATTTGACACCGACGAAAAACCTGGTATCGAGACCATTAAATTTCGTGGTCCGATTGACCAAATGACTTCTTTCAATTAATTAATTTTTATGTAAGGTATTGGATGAAATGAAAAATACTAAATTTTATCAGCATCTATTAATTATATAAATACTCAATTAATTAAACACTTTTTTTTCGAAATGAAAAATTTGTGTCACAGGCGGGATTCGAACCCACGATTTTCAACTAAATACGCCACTGCTCTACCACCCGAGCTACCGTGACTTCGATCGCCCATGCCACAAACTTCTCATTTCGACTACCCGATTTTATTCTAATTATAAGCAAATCGCGGCTTCATATAGAAACACTTTTTATTAACGATTATACTAGATTAGCGGGACTGGGTACGATTCACAGGTGTGATTCTACATTAATACTAAATTTTATCAGTTTCTATTAATTATATAAATACTCAATTAATTATACACAATTTTTCATTTCGAAAAAAATTGTGTATAATTAATTGAGTATTGAAATGAAAAAGTTAGTGTTACTAGCCGGATTCGAACCCACAACCTTAGGCTAATACCACATAAGCTACCGTGACTTCGATCCATTCGGACACCCACTTCTCATCTCAACCTACCTTTCAAATTTTCCCTCCTTTTGCATTTTTCAAATGTGAGAGGAAGTTAGTGTCCGAGTGGATCGAAGTCACAAAAGCTCAAACGGTAGAGGAGCGGTATATTTAGCCGAAGTTCGTGCGTTCGAATCCGGCTCGTGACACTAACTTTTTCATTTCAACCAATACCTTACATAAAGAATAATTAATTGAAAGAAGTCATTTGGTCAATCGGACCACGAAATATAACGGATTTAATAAGTAAAACGAAGAATATCTTCACTAAATCTCCCCGTAGTTATTTCATTTGTCGCCTAGAATCGAATCCTGATTATACGGCATTAGAGAAATTGCAAAAAGGAGGGAAAATTCAAAAGCTGTGGTTGTGATTTGAAGTTAGTGTCCGAGTGGATCAAAGTCACGATAGCTCAAGTGGTAGAGCAGCGGCGTATTTAGCCGAAAGTCTTGGGTTCGAGTCCAGCTCATGACAATAACTTTTTCATTTCAACCAATACCTTATATAAAGATTAATTAACTGGTATCAAGATAACCACAAAGTCTTCCGGTCAAGCTCTTAAAATTTTTCATGTAGATGCTAGTGTGCTTCCTTTGATTTCCAGATGCTATTTTTTGAATCATAAATAGTTCGCAATTTATGTTCTAATTTCCTACTGTTTAAATTTATTTTCCAAATGTTAATTTTTTTTAATCGGGTGTAATACAGGAGGGCGTCCTACCACTTTTTGGGTATCGCGGTCGAGACACTCTATAATATTTTCCTAATTAATCTCAAATGGTATTTTAACGCGATTCGAACCCAGAACCGCTAGAACTAGTAAATACGAATCGGACGCTCGGTCCCCTACTGCTATAATATATCAATCAGAGTGTCATAAAATAGAATAATTTAGGCACCAACAAGAAATAGTTTTGTTCTATCGACAACACTGATTGGCAATTAACTTTAGAACTTTTGATTTTGTCGACATAAGGCTGTTACATATCTGACTTTTATATCAAAAAACCACCGAATCTTATTCAAAATAAAACTGTACTAAAATCCAAATAATTTCACGTATTTTTGGTTGGAACCAGTCCAGTTTGGTTCTTCTGTAGACCATCGACGTGGCGTGGACAATTCCTCCCTTATTTATTTTTGTAAATAAAGAACGGCCTAGTTTTTGCGGGCGGGTAGCATAGTAAACATAGGTGTTCGGGCAGAAACCTGTTGCTAGCACCCAATGCGCAAGCTTATCCCACCACCGATTCTGCTGGGTTCCTTTAACCACCTCAGTTAACCCCTAGAACGTCAACCCTAAACTTCGCTCGTCCTCGATCGAAAAAGGTAAATAAATTAAAACAACGATTATTTCACCCTTTGCTGAACTTTAATTAATTTAAAAATGATAGGCACTGAGTTTTCATTTAAAAATTCCCTCTACAACATAATAATTACTTTTTAAAAAAATTAAAAATAAAAAAATTTATAACATAATAAAGCGCGATTATTCGGAAACAATATTTTGTATCAGGCTTCGCATTCTTTTTACTTTTGTTATTAAAATAAGGATAATGTTGTTAAGAGACCTCATTCCATTTTATTATTTAGGAATAAAATAGAAGAACAAAGATAGATTAAGTTAAAGAGAATAATGGTAGAAAAAGTATGTTTTATTATTTAATTAATAATCCACAACATGTCATCTTTAAATGACAATGTTACTTTAGAATTTATATCTTTCTATTTTGTAATTCATAAGTATGTTTCTTTGTAAAATATTTATATTCCACCTGTGGCTAGTTTACATAATACACATTACAATATTTAAAATATTTCCCCACCAACAAATGGTGAAACTTTAAAGATTGCTTTGTTATACCTTAAAAATCGATTATTATTATTTTTTTAAACGATATGCATATTGTTGCGGATGGCGGATCACTGCATCCGTGGTATGCCGATGAGGGGGGAACGCGTGTCGTCGGCAGACGGGTCAAGGGGGAGGGCCAAGGGAGCGAAAATAGGGAGGAGTGAGAAGCATCAATAGACCGGCTCAACCACCTTCCAACACACAACAAGCCTAGATAATTGCTGGCTGCTTTCAGGTGAAGATCCTTCAGAACGTGAAGGAATCTGTGCTGCGCATCCACCTAGTTGAGAGGATTTCCACGCATTTAATCGGCTTGATAAAGCACCCCTTTCTCGAGAGCTTAGCACGCTGGTCCTACTTTTTATCCAATTGTTTAACGGGTTTTACGATTTTTTAATTAGAATTTGTTGTTTTACTTAACTAACCTGCAGGTGCATTTTTGTTAAAATGCTAATTCACATAATGAAGCACCTTGAATTTACTTCCTTTTAACATTTTTTTGCAACCTCTTGCGTTAGAGTTAACAACAGTTTCACGTAAATTGATCATATTTTAATTAACCATATTTTAAATTTATGAGAAGAATTCACTATTTTTCGTGGTCCGCTTGACCAATTAATAACATTCAATTAATTAAGGTTTTAAATTGAGATAAAAAAGTCAGTGTCACGAGCGGGATTCGAACCCACGACATTCGGCTTGATACGCTGCTACTCTACCACTTTAGCTATCGTGATTTCGATCCCCTCGGGCGCTAACTTCCCATCTCAACCCCGTGGCCATTTCATTTGTCGCCGAGAATCCAATCCGATTACACGACATTTGAAAAATTGCAAAAAGGAGGGAAAATTCAAAAGGTGGGGATGAGATGAGAAGTTCGGGCCCAAGGGGATCGAAGTCACGATAGCTCAAGTGGTAGAGTAGCGGCGTATCAAGTCGAAGATCGTGGGTTCGAATCCCGCTCGTGTCACTGACTTTTTTTATCTCAACTTAAAACCTTAATTAATTGAATGTATCAGAAGGTTAAAAGCGCTTGGCTTTTTTTAATATATTTAAAGGTAAATTCCATGATATTATCTTACTCCTCCATGATGAGATCATAACTTGAATACTGTTCTCCAGTCACGAATGCACACACGGCTCATGAAAATCAAAAACTTCAGAGTGTACAAAATAATATTTTTAGAATAGTTGCCTTTAAGCTGAGAAAAAACTTTCAGATTATAAACAATTTCAATCATTTTTAAATTTAATCCCACTGAAACCACGCAGATTACACTTCGACTTACTATATTTTTAAAAAATTAACAATTCATATACTGACTGTTCTCAACTTCTAAGCAATATTAATTTCACCATTATTCCTTATCAGATTAAACAGTATAGAACGTTCCACGCCACAACTAACTATGGCAAAAACTTACCTCTAGACAGAAAATTGTACTCTCCAAATTATATCCCTTACTTCCAATTATTTAATTTCTTTAATAATATTTTCCTGAACCAACTTCACAATTTGCTAAAGAAATCATGACAATCTAGGCATACATATTCATAGTATTAACATAATTTTTTCTTTATCTTCTAACTATAAATTCTAATAACACCACATTATGTGTAAAATTGTAATGATTATTACTATGAATATTGTTAGCATGATGGTCTCATTTTATGTATAATTACGCGTTATACACTTATATATTTCTGATTATTCAGAAATCTTGAGATGCGGTCTGGTGTGATGTAGGTTTCAGAAAAACATTTTCTTTATCGTGCCAACGTTTCGATCTTTATTGAGATCATCTTCAGGGCCTGGGATTTACTTNAGATGCGGTCTGGTTTGATGTAGGTTTCAGAAAAACATTTTCTTTATCGTGCCAACGTTTCGATCTTTATTGAGATCATCTTCAGGGCCTGGGATTTACAAATATTGCTTAAATTTAACAAATTCATGTAGGATGTGGAACAAAGTGAATTTATACAATGCAAAATAAATTCACTTTTTTCCACATCCTACATGTATTTGTCAAATTTAAACAATGTTTTTAAATCCCAGGCCCTGAAGATGATCTCAATAAAGATTGAAACGTTGGCACGATAAAGAAAATGTTTTTCTGAAACTTACATCAAACCAGACCGCATCCCACGATTTCTGAATAATCATCAATTAACGGTCACTGATCACCACACACTTATATATTTCTGTACAGGATTTTATCCGTACATAAATAATTATTCTTCTTCTCTTACTGGTTCAATCCATATTCCGATAATTATAAATAATTTAAAAATAGAAATGTATCCATATAACTGTTCAACATCGACTGTTTTCTTAAGATATACTACAAACAGAAAAAAAGTTGCATAAACGTAGGTGTGTTTTCTCCTAAAAATGAAAATTAATCAAACCATAGGTTAAAAACCTTGAGGCCTAACGCGAGCAACTAAAAAAAATCAATAATGTATTTTTTAGGGTACATAATATGATTAAAAACAACGTTGAAGAAAATAATTGTTTCTGGAATTAATTTTTATCGCTCATTAGAATTAGCGGAAAATTTCGTCTGAAATATTTGAAACGTATATATCGTAAAATTATAATTACACGATCCATCAGTTTGTTTGACTTTTATCTTTCTAGTCCATTTTGTTCATTCATATTCATGCTAAAAGCACGCATATGGCTAAGTGATAAATTATATTATATAAAGGTGTTTGATATTTATGGACCTTTCCTTCAACTTGTGCTTCTAAGTTAAATTAATTGATTACCTTGTGCTAATCTTCATTTTAGAAAATATCCCGATGGCTAAAAAAATTTTATAATTCGCAATCAATCGAAGAGTTTACTAAAAACCAAACACTTTGGAAAACTCAACTCACTAACTTTTAATAAAAACAAAAGTTTTTATCTTAGTATTATGAAATACTGTTATATTAACTGTAAACGGCCATCTGATTCGCGAACTTAAATTTGCAAGAATGTATATATATTTTAAAAAAGTACATATAACTTATATCTTTTTCGTTTAGATACTAAGAAACTTTAATAATTTTTATCTGAAAACTTTTTATTGTTTGGAAACATACGGCTGAGGAAGAAAAACACTATTTTGAAGATAACAAGTTGAGAAACAAGTTTTAGATTGAGTGATGCCAAGTTATAATAGGGTTGTTTTCAGAATATGACTTATTATATTTTATAAATTACTTTGTCAACAAAATTTCTTTTGTTCTGTCTGTCTGTCTGTCTTTCTGTCTTTCTGTCTTTCTCTCTCTCTCATTCACTCTCTCTCTCTCTTTCTTTTTCTCTTTTTTCATCTCCCTTCCTTTTTGCTACCTTTCTATCTCTAACTATTACTATTCGTGTTTATTCTTTTCGGGCAAGTTTTCTACTTACTCCCGTCATGTTAATTACATGTCTACATATCCAAACCTCTATATTTCTGTGTATATACATACAATTTTATATATGTATAAGACTATCACTACATTCATCTCTATTTTTTCTCTTATCTATCTTTTCATACATCCACATACGCAAGCAATTTCTCTCTCTCCTTCATCACTATTTGTTTAGAAATGTATAGAGATTAGTGACCGTTAATCGATAGTTGATGTAGGTTTCAGCATAACATTTTCTTTATCGTGCCAACGTTTCGATCTTTTATTGAGATCATCTTCAGGGCTCAATAAAAGATCGAAACGTTGGCACGATAAAAAAAAATGTTTTTCTGATACCTACATCACTCCCGACCGCATCTCACGATATCTGAATAACTATCTGTTTATTTATCTGTATGTTTATTTCTAGTTCTCTCTATTTGGTTATCTATTTAAATATTATCTATCTTTGTCTATTACAATATTATATATTTATGTATATTTCTATTACGTTTATTACGCCTTCCTTCTCTGTGAAATTGAAGAGTGAAATTTATTTTCAAAACAAAAATCCGCATTTATCAGTGTGATTTCTTTTGCTTTCGATCCGCATTGTGTTATACTTAGTTTTTGCTTTCTGTACGGATATTATTCGTATTACAACGCAATGCTAAAAACGTTAAACATTTGGGTGTGGGGAAAAACGTTGCATTGTGCAGAAGTAATTCTTTTATGGAAAAAAAAAATAAATAAAATATACGTAGAAATGTAATTTATAAATAATCTATAACGAAGTTTTAAATTGATATTTATTAATATACGTTTGTACCTTTCTAAAAGTTTAATAATCAGCGGAGCCAAAACATAGTCAGCAATACAATATTTTTTGTTTTATATAAAATTGCAAACAAAGCCAGAAACAAGGGATGCTGATCTAAATTTTCTTCCGTTCTTGGTTCGATTATAATAAATGTTTATTTTATTGGTAAGTTCCAAATTTAGTTGAACACCCGGTACGACATAAAGTTATATTTAGGTAAAATATTATGATATAATGATAACTCGAGCTGTACATTAAGAATATAATAATCCCTGCTTTTTTGTATTATCTTTTAATATTTTAAACATGAAAAAATAACGTCTTTGACATTTTTAAGTATAAATTATAGACTTTTTATTATACTAAAATAATATCGCTATATTCATCTTAAATTACCGGTGTTTTCGAAGTACCGTCTTTTAGAATAACTTACATTTAATTAAGGTTTTTAGTTGAGATAAAAAAGTCAATGGCACGCGCGGGATTTGAACGTGATAAAAATGAATATAATAACTTAATAGCAATTTTATTTTTTTATTGTTTTGAACTAACTTTCAGAAGGATGTAAACATTCTGAATTTTAAATTATATATTAAGACCCTAGTTTAAAACGTAAACTAACGGTAATCATTTTTATGCAGAACCGGCACAGGATCACTTAAAACTGAAATAATTTTTTTCAATTTATTAATCTTTAATTAAGGTTTTGGTTGATATAAAAAGTCAATGTCACGAGCGGGATTCGAACCCACGACCTTCGGCTAGATGCGCCGCTGCTCTACCACTTGAGCTATCGTGACCTCGATCCACTCGACACTAACTTCCCATCTCAACCCCACCTTTTGAATTTTCCCTCCATTTTGCCATTTTTCTCGTGGGTTCGAATCCCGGTCGTGCTATTGACTTTTTTGTCTCAACTAAAAACCTTAATTAATAGTAATATATTTATTGGTCAAGCGGACCACGAAATTAGAGAATTTTAGAATAACATTCAATTAACGCAACGTTTGTGATAAAAACATGGTTAAGCCAGATCCATCTGCAATTTTCGCTGCGTCTAAACAGCCTTATTGCAGCATGAGTTCATTTTGAAAATATATAATTTATTCGGTTTAATTTACAAGCTCAAATACCAAAGCTTCGTTGAGGAAAGTATTGGCCAGTAAAATCCTTTTATGATTTCCCCACAAGCAAGAAATGAAAAATTTTGGAAGGTATAAAAAACTTTAACCTTTGATTTAATTAATGAGTCAGTTTCTAGAGATAGCTGTCTGTGCGATTGCGCATTTTCTAGTGATAGAGCAATGTGGATCATTTTTCACGAAATGGTCGAATTTCATCTTAGCTTCCACTCCAAAAAGGTTTCCACCAAAACCAAAAAGGTTACTTGATTAAAGCATTTTGATACAGGTGTAACAAGGGTTAAAATTTAGATTTATAAAAAGTTACATCATATTCTTCAACATTTTTGTCATTTTGCTCATCAGTGTTTAAGAAAAAAAAAAGTAGGTATATAGATTCTTTAGGTTCATAGTAAATGCCGAAATTCGTGTCTGCTAAGGATTAATTTTTGACTAACAACCTAATAAAGTTTTACAAAAACTATAAATAAAACGAGATGCTCGTTAAATTTATACCACTATAGGATATTATTAGGAAATTCCAAGGAGACAACTCGAAGTAACGAACGTACGTGACATGCGAAACTCCGGCATTGACGCCTTAACGATCTCCGGCTTCGCGGTTCCCGTTATCCCGCAGGCATTTCTCTTCGTCTGGCTTTTGTTTGCTCAAACGAGTTTGAGAGTAAGAAACGTGCATGAATGAGGCAGAAGAGAGGGAATTTAATATCTCGATATATAAGATGGATACTTCTCAATATGTTACATTCTGTTTTTTCTTGACGAAAAATAAGAAACTGCTATCGCCGGGGTGCCATGGCGTTGGAATCATCGAAATTTTATTTGAGAATTATTTGATAAATAATTACGTGTCAAACCATTTATTCGCAACATTTGGACGTCCTGTTTGACTCGAATGTCTGTATTGTAAATACGGACCAAATATAAATCTTAGTTCTGAAATCGGTTAGTTATTAAATGTATAAACTATGATTTAATTCAATTAATTAATCTTTTTATGCAAAGGTTTTGGCTGAAATGAAAAAGCTAGTGCCACGAGAGGGATTCGAACCCGCGACCTTCGTCTAAATACGCCTCTGCTCTACCACTTGAGCTATTATGATTGTATGGATGCTTGGTATCAATCAATTCAAATAAGACAAATATAACCGAAATTTCGTAGGATTTTAACAAAACAAATCTAGGTTCAGAAATAAATTTAAAAATTTGGAGTTTTTCTTTGAATTAAAAATCTGACGTGAAGTCGACAATACTTGATAACCAAAAAAATTGAGATTCGTTTTGTAATGTACGCAAATATGTAAGGAGAGTTATCATTGACCACTTTTTGTATCTGTTTAAAAAATAAGAAAAACTTGCTGACTCATGGTAAAACAGATACCACGCATATCATATTTTTGAGGGCGAGGAGGGTGAAAGATAATGCCAGAGGGGACGGTGGGAATCGAACCGCACAGTAGGACCAAAACGCAAAACAGCGGACAAAATTCAGAACACCCAAGCTATTTGACGTAAGTTCAGCAACGTAAGTTCCCCAAATTTCGTAGGTAGGCTTTTTGGTGCGCTGAATCATATGAAACATTTTCGAATAGATTTGACAACAGCAAGCCGTTCAAAATTGTGGTATAAAATCCAAAAATGGAACAAATCTCACCAGTATTCATCGTGGGTATGTTTTTGTATACACTTAATTCAATGAAACTGTTCTCGAACCGAACGAATGACAGCAAACCGTCAAAATTAGTGGTCGGCAGACGAATAACGCTACACGTTGCAAATAAAAATAATTTGGCGTATTGACTTAGATGGACTCACAATAATTGTATGTGAATAGCTATTACTCCCAGACTATTGAAACACGAAGTGTAAATAAGATAAGAACAAATATTGAAAACTTCTATCTTTATAAGAAGTTTAAAGGCGATCATTTTCATTTCAGCCAAAACCTTACATAAAAAGATTAATTAAATGAAAGAAGTAATTTGGCCAATTGACCAATAAATTTACTGGACTATTATTTAAGTTGCATTGTATTTAAGGAATCTCTAAACATAAATTTACAGAGCAAATGATGGCTTTTAACACGCCATTTCACAAATAAATACTTTTTGCATTTTATTTACAATGTGCTAAAATAGTTCGTGTTTTCAGACAAAATCAGATTAAAAACACAAGGGGAAACATGCATTTCTTTTACTTATCGAGCAAAAGATTAAATTTCTTTCATAAGGGGGATTTTAATTTTTGCCGTAGCGAAATGAAAGTGTTAATGACTCGGTGAGCAATTAGTGAGGCCGGAATATCCGGCGTTGTTAATATTTTCCTCGTTTGCCTTCGGATTTCATAGGCAGTCTTCAGAATTCAACAGGTTTCCCCGGAGTGGGATGGGTATAATCAAGGGGCCTGAACAAGAAAACTAAACCTTTTTAAATAAATTCCTTCTCAGGATGGGCTCTCTGTATTGAAATAAATAAAGCGCCCCGGGATCAAGTAGAGTAATAATTCTTTTGCGAAAAAAAGCGGAAATACGATCCGTTAGGTTAATTTTAGTGGTTTCTTTTTAATTCTAGCCCTATGAATATCGATATAATAAATTGTTTCTTAGATTGTCAATGAAAATGCTTAATCGTCAAACTTCAACTATTTTACTACGTGAATACTACTAATTTTTGTCTTTATTTCAGACAACCCACGTAAAACTGTTAGCATTTATCTATTATTTAAAGCAATAAATAACATTATCATTGCATACAATTTTCCCGGCCTATTGATTGCTAGGGTCAACTTATTATGAGTATCATCCGATGAATGACGCTTATAAAAAACAGCCCAGGCGATCCATTACTTCTGGATAGGAATGTTGGATTCATTGCTGTTTCTAATATTAACTCTTTTTAACTATGTGGCCTTAATTTTACGTAGATAATTACAATTACAACTTAATTTTATTAGAAATAATAGCCTAATCTAAGATTGATGGGATTCAGACTTCTCGAAAAACCAATGAGAGAGCAACCCTAAAAAGTTAAAGTTACGTAGAAACTAAATATATAGTTGGGAAACCGGCAGGTTGTTCGTAATCTCGATTCCTTTCTTCCTCTCGCCATTCACGCCATTAAATACATTCACAAAGCGTAAAATTCAGACCATACCTAAGATTTTGGATCCACTGGGTGACTCGCAACCAATCAACAAAATTCGAATGTCTCAACATATGCATTCACACTAATAATAATCCATTTTTATGGGCTTGTTTAACGAAAAGTAATGATTTAATTTTATTAGGTTTCGTGGTCCGCTTTACCAACTTAATTCTTTTCAATTAATTAAGGTTTTGGTTGAGATAAAAAAGTCAGTGTCACAAGCGGCATTCGAACCCACGACCTTCGGCTAAATACGCCGCTGCTCTACCACTTGAGCTATCGTGACTTCGATCCACTCGGACACTAACTTCCCTTCTCAACCCCACCTTTTCAATTTTCCTTCCTGTTTGTCATTTTTGAGTGAAGTTAGTGTCCGAGTAGATCGAGGTCACGATATCTCAAGTGGTAGAGCAGCGGCGTATCTAGCCGAAGGTCGTGGGTTCGAATCCCACTTGTGACACTGACATTTTTATCTCAACCAAAACCTTAATTAATTGTAATGATTTAAATTGATTTATAATTTTTATATAAAACGTGGTTGAAATGAAAAATTAGTTCTAACCTCCGTTCTAAAATTTGTACTTTTTTTACTTATTCAGGTTGTTTCATATTTGGTCATTACAATTGACAATGAAAAGAACCACAAACAACGTATAAACATCCTACGAATATAAATATATTATAATAAATATAATAAAAATAATCCGGATCTCGGTACGGTGTGGATGGAACAATATTCAATTGTTTTCTACCAAGCTTTATCTATTTAAACGTCATCATCACGGCTTATAATAATTACAAATTTTGAATACATTTTAGTTCAATTGGTTCAATAGTCAATCTAACTCCACTGAGAAGCAAAAAAAAATGACACCTTTAATATTTTTATGATCTTAGACAATCAATCCTCCATTGAATATCTCACAACAATAGTTGCACCTTTGTAAAGGGCAAGACGTAAATTTCCCACTTGTATTTAAAATTGGATTTTGCAAATAAATTCTTTCGTTGTTAGTTTTCCTGTAAAGCTTCTTTCTAACGTTACGGTGGTTGGGTTTTTTGTGGTACCATTTTTAAGTTTCAAATTTGTTTGAGTGATGTTTGTAACACATACAAATTTTGCTAGAATCATATCATTCGTGGAAGATTGAAGAAGTCAAGCGTATGTTGGCTGGGTGCTTAACATTCTTAGAATAACTTTCGGAAGGGTGAATTGAATATTTTCTTCATTATTTCCATAACAACATTTTTGGTTAAATTATTTTAGTCTGTTTAATTTTTATTTAATTTATTATTTCGTTATATCTTATATTTTTCTTTACAATTATACAGTAAACCACTATAAACAAAAAGTATAAGGATTGCAAGAGTTTACTTAAAAAAAACGAAGGTGTCCACTTTTTTGCCTTACAGTGTAGATAGATTTTATGATGTGTACAATTTGACATAATTAAGTTCTAATAAATGGCATGAAATTAATTTGAAAATATGCTCAGCCACACCATTGCCAATGACTGTGACATTAACTCAAACTTATAATCCATTTCATTATAACACTTTAAATATTAACAAATATAAAAAAAAATTGTATAAATTAAATCTTAAAATTTTGTTATCTTCCTCCTGGAGAATAAGCGCCATTACTAACCGGCTGAACAATGAAATTTTTTAAAAAGTCGCTTTTGTCTAAGGTGGAAACTACTGACTAACGTTCCAAAATGCGAAACGATCCTATTCACAAAGAGGAGCCCCACAATGAGAGCAACTTGGAAGGACCGATTGATGAAGTATGAATGCACTAGCTTGACGAGATATATGCTGGGAATTAGTAACTTATCAGCCAGTACTCTATGCCGTCTTGCTGAACGGTGTTGAAAGCCTTTTCCATATCGAGAAGAACCATGCTGGTTCCATATTTCTTATTGAATTCCCCGGTAATTAAGTCGACCACCCTAGCTATCTGAGCATTGAGGGTGACGCTAGAAAATTGACACCATTTATATCGATGTATATGAAAATTCTAAAGGTTTATTTATGATATTATAAAAATGGTTTTATTTTTTATTCCTTCAAACTGTTGTTGACAAACATGGTTATTTGATGTGGTTGTATGGTGAAAACAATATGAAGGGATAAACGTTTTTTTATTCAAACGACAACCAATTTTACAGCTTACTAGAGAAAAAATATCTTTATAAATATGTCTTCAAAATGCAATAATAATTTCTATATCTTTCCTGTGTCAAAACCTAGTGAAAACATACACCAATAGTATTATTTGCAGGATAATATCAGGTCCTCCAAAAAGTGTGATCATTTGTAAATTAACCATGTTTGCATATGCTTCAAAACTGATGTTATTGAATTACCTTTACTAAGGTAAACAATACTGTTAATCTTTATATAGAAAATGTTAAACTACAATTATGTTAAATGTTTAAACGTTGTCCTAGCAACATTGTTAGTGATGCATTCTAAATTTGCTTTATTTTCCTAAATAAGCACACTCTCTTTTAAAAACTGAGGCTGCTAAGCTCAATAAGTTCTCTGTTCGATAAAGATGCATTTTCAGTTTGTCTACAATTTCTGGTATTGGAAAAATGTTTTACCAACTACTGTTGCGTAGTTATTTTTTATTTCGGGATATGTTTCCGGGCAAAACTATCACATAGGGTGGACATACTCTTCTCGTCCAGTTTCATAGGAAAGTAGGAAAAATTTTGTACAAGTACAAAGCAAGAACATTTTGTATCAAGGAATATTATTCGAAAGGTCCATTGCCCTAAGAGAATAAAGCTCGTTCCACGTTAGAAATATTACGAGGAAAATGAACATTGCGAAGGAATTTTTGCGACGTCGTCAATACTTTCACAACCTGCTACCGTTCTTTTTCCGGACTTAGGACAATAGCGTTAGGCAGAAAGTATTTGAAAAAGGATGAGTTATTTATTTATGTGACTTACTAAAATAATGATATTTTCATAAAAGTTGTTTATTTTGTTTCTTGTTTGGTGTGGAAATTGAAGCCAATATTTCTTTTAATGAATAAAATATAGTTCCTTTGCTCTAAATATTTCTTGATCAGAAATTTTCAGATAAACGTACATTATTGTTAAAACGACTGTATTGTTACTATACAACAAAGAATTTTGAATATCAGAATGAATCATGTACTCGTAAATGATAATTATTTAGAATAGTGACCTTGGGGGGAAAAGGTATATCTAAGTAGAGGTACCTTTTTTACCAACGTATTTGGCAGGGACAATAATGTTTCATCTAGTGTTAGTACGCGTTTTAAACTACTTTTAAGGAATGGTGTCCAATTTGAAAGTGTTGAAAAGACATTTTGGTACTTCCTCGAGTGACAGCAAATAAGTTAGAAAAGCTTTCTTATCTTCGAGGACGTTTCCTTCTACGGAAGGCCATCAATCTTGTAGGGATCGTTGTCTCTCAGTTGAATAAATACAGATGTTTAACCAAAATTGGGATGTTGTGCAGGAAGATATAAATTCGCAAAGCCCCTGGTTGGATTCGTTGAAAGAGAAATTTACGATGCGCACGGTTTCATTTTCAGTTCGTTCCCTGGGGTGCTGTCAAAGGTTGAAATTAAAACGTTGAACCCTGTTTAACATGTTCGAAACATAGAACACATCATGGGTGTCGTTATTTTTTGAAAACAATTATCTGATCTTATAATTTGGTATAGGGTCGTTTTGGTTCTTCTTTTACTTTCTAAGCTCCGGTCAGGTCGGATACCTACTTTTTTCTCATGTTAGTTCCAATAAATGATATAAATAAGTTTTTGTTACTTTTAGCGTCTTTCAAATAAAACAGAGTGTGCGGAGACCAGAAAGACGTTTTATCGCAAAAGAATCTTTAGTACAAAATAAAAATTCTCTCTTCTTAGAGAAAAAAAGGTGGTTGTTTTATTTGTACATAAACTGTTCAAAAATGAATGTGGATATCTGTAATTTATCCTTATTTCATTAATTTTAATTAATATAACCGATATATTCTTGTTGGTTTGATAAAACAAAATAGAAAATACGAACCAAAATTAAACGAATGTTGTTCCTTATTTTTAATGACAGATTTACTTAAGAATAATAAATATGAAAATTACTCATTTTGTAAACAAACACATTTTCTCATCTTTTCTTCATTTTAATCCAGTTGAATTCTCTTTGACCATGGAAATTCATCATCTGGAACCAAAAGTTTGCCATATTATAGTGATAATGAGTAATCGAGGTCACCGGCAAGTGGATATCGCAAAGACAGTTGGCGTTTCTCAGGTCGTGGTACCAAAGGAAATACCAAGGCCTGGTAGTGCTCATTAAGTCACTAAGGGAGGAGAGACGGAACCTTTTCCATACTGCCCACCAGATCCTAAATGAATTACAAGATTTTTGGGAAGCACTTTCTCAAGTTGGCCCCACACCCAGAGAAGACGCAAAAGCCTGTTACCAGCAACTCGGGAGAATATGGTGCAGCGGGCGCCTAGAAGTGAACAACAATTGGACTGCTGTTATGTTTACTGATGCGTCGCGTTTTTGTGTGCATGTTGATAGCAGGTGCCGAAGTATCTACCGAGTACAAGGGATGCACAAAATGCCCCAGTTCGTGGTCCTTTCAGTCAATTTGGAGGAGGCGGTGTAATGGTCTGTGCTGGGATTTACGCTGGAGGACGAACTATTGTTGAAAGCCACCTCACCGCAGTCCGTTATGTCCAGGAAATTATCGAGGAATTCATCCCTCAAACACAAGGATCTTATTGGCAGGGATTTTCGATTTCTGGATGACAATGGCAGACCTGATAGTGGCAGAGTTGTTTGGGTTTGCGCTCCTCAGGCACTGCAGCCGTTGGACCCCAAAGCAGAGTTCAAAACAAAAAAGTTTTAAGGAAATAATGTGTGCAGCGAGGGTTTAATCGAAATTTGGAAGAACAGGGAAGAAAGATAAATACAAATATATATTAGGTCTGATTAAAATCCACTTCTGGCCTTCTATATTCTATTCTTCGGTGTATCTAGCCGAAGGTCCTGGGTTCGAATCCCGCTCGTGACACTGACTTTTTTTATCTCAACTAAAAACCATAATTAATTTTCTCTAACATGACATCACTACATATTCTCAGTTGCAAACCATTTTTTCAGTATTCGTTTAAGTACATTCAATTATCATCACATGTTTTGTTCATTGTAAATGATAAAGAATATGATATCTATCAAGTAATTTTTACTAAAGCCTTTACATCAATAAGGATCGTTTATCAATAGCTTTAAGAGATTTATCGATCTCCTTTCTCATTATTCCATTCAGCTGTCCCATTATACATGATATTTGAAAGAAGTCTAATCTGTAAATATTACAAAAGTCACTGCTCGGTTTATTCCACTTTAATGTTTGACCCTTTGTTTCGATTTATTTTATCCTTGATAACGTTGCGTGTATTGTCACCCATTGAAGCGATGTCGTTTTGACGAGACCACGCTTAATTTTATTTTTAATAGGTAAAGACTTAATCAGGCTTAGTAATGATTGTCATGGTTGTCGGCGAGCTTCAACGAGGCTGATATCCATGTAAAATTAATTAGACTTTTTAGCCCCTTTGCAATTAAGACTAGGTCTCACAGGGTTGACACATGCGCATCGGTTCACAATGAAGGACATGCAAAAACCAACGGATCCGCTCTCACATTTCAATCTAGTCCGTAACAATAAATAAATTGAATATTTCCTCTACGCAAGAATGTATATTTCGTTTATAAATCACTCGGTGAATTAATTAATCACACATGACTGATGATGACTGTATCGCAGCGGTTATATTGTTGAGGCAAAAACAACGATATGGTCGCAATGATGATCAATCACAATTTCAGCATTGTTAAGATTCTTATGTTTTTCCCATGGATTCGTTATTGCTGCTAGACACACAAAATAAAAACTCATGCAACTACGATTCATAAACTGTATTGCCTTAATTGTCTATCTTGTAGAGTCTGGTCAATTTGTAAAACGAAACATTCTAATTAACCAGCATAAATTAGAATTTCACATTTTTTATAAAATTACTAAGTTAATTATTTGCATGTACTTAGGAATATTTAGGCCTAAATATTATTTTTAACTCTGAACTAAATTAAAGTAAATAAATAACTGGAAATGTTATTTTTTCAGGCTCAGATATCAAAAAGAATTTATTCTTACTTAATATCCTCAATTATTATATCCCTTTTTCCAAACCAGGTAATTTAACTTTATTCTTATTTTGGCGCAACGGGAACTCTCTTTTTATCTTTTTCAGGTTATTTTTCATATTGTTTTCTTCTTACAATTTTATTTTGAGAAAGGTTGATATGCTAACGAATTACTGTACAAAAACGAAACCGATTGAAAAATTTTTATTCTTCCTTCGATTGTTAAAATCTTTTAAAAAAAAGCGATGTGCCTAAATATTGATGTTAATAAATTATATGCAGGAAATTATTATTTTTCTGAGATAAGATAAATTTGTCATCATTAATCTGTGTCACTTCTGGAGTGATTTGGTCTGCTGATATCGTTTCTCGGCTAACTTTCGACTTTCCCTACATTATTCATAGTCTAGTAATCGATAAAAATGGTTTTTGTATGAACATAAAGAAAAAATGTCAAAAAAGTAATATTAAACTAGAACTTTTGAATGTAGTTATTTTAATTTTTTTAGCTGGCAGGTGAACTGATCTAAATTTGATTATTAACCTATTAACTAATTAATCATTCAGAATAATTAAAGAGAAAGGAAAGGAAATATATTAATAATTAATTGCTCTAACTCGTGGGATAGCACTTAATTATCTCCCCTCTTTCCAAGTTCATGATTTCGTTACTTGCTGGTTTCTCAAGGTAGAAATTTTGACTGTAACAATTTTTAAGTTTTGAAGGTGTAACTATAAATCATCTAAATTTGTTTGGTAATCTACTAAATGGTTAATCATTCCGAGGAAAGGAAACATATTAAAAATTAATGGTTGTAACACACAGGATTTTAGAAACTTCTTCTCTTTTTCCACATACAAGAATATATCATGCGCTGGTTGGAAAAGGTAGAACGTTAGTATATTATACAACTTTAATGTATATTAACTTATCAATTAGAAGAAAGAAAATATATTAACAATTAATGGCTGTACTCGTAAGACTTCAGAGAATTCTCTCTCCTCTTTCCAAGATCCATCAAGCACCGGTTTCAAAAGGTTCACCAGCGGCAAAAAATACCTAAAGGATTTGAAAAGATCTAATGAAGGATCGGACCTTGTGAAATAAAAAGTGGATGAATGCAAATTCTTTTGAAAGACGATCATAGAAGGAAGATGATCCCATTGTGTTTTCCGCGGAAAAAATTTCCGACTCTGGACAAAACTTCCTCGTTTTCTTTGATTAATCTTTAGGGCATGATTCAGGTCATGCGATGTGATTGAACGGTGCGGTCCGTCGGAAATTGCAATCCATTTATGTTTGACCGCTTCCGCCAGCGCGGCAATTTGCCGGCTAGCTTTCATTAATCGTTGTACAAGTTATAAATTTCGTTCAATTTCAACCTAGTTAAAGAAAAATTATTACTGATTGAGTGAATGATTCGAGATAAGGTTATAAAAGGTTATCTAGGTTTATAACAATCATTGCAGGGTCGTGGAAGAAGTTATTACCCACTGTTCATTCAAATCGTAAGCAGTCTAGATTTTTATCATTCCACTGTCACTGCCCAAATGTTGGCTACAAGATTTAATCAACCTGATGTTATATATAACGACTAAGGATATTATAAAGCTTTTCAAACTTTAAAATTTGTACATTAATCAATTCAATAATTTAGTAAATCCATTATATTTAGTGTTTTATTGACCAAATTACTTCTTTCAATTAATTAATCTTTTTATGTAAGGTTGTGGTTGAAATGAAAAACGATAGCTCAAGTGGTTGGCGTATTGAGCCGAAGGTCGTGGGTTCGAATCACGCTCGTCACACTAACTTTCTCATTTAAAACAAAACCTTACAAAAATATTAATTAATTCAATAATTTAGTTTTATTAACAAAACATAATAGTAATAATAAATACATTTTTAGATGGCGTATTAATCAAAAATATTAGAAACAACTTTCTTATGTTATACACACAAAAAAGAGTATAAACATTACAAGTTGTTCTTATTGTTTTATACACACAAAGACAAAACTGTAACTTAGCCAGCACAGGGTTCTTCACAGTTCGATTGCATATCATATAATTTATAATAATTTTGCTATTTTTAGTTTTTACTTTTGCAAAAATTATTACACACGTATCAGAGGGTTTTTGTCAATGGACGAAGGAGCCGATAAAAAATATTTTAGTTAATTTAAGCACTATTTTATTTTTTATTTGCTTTTGTTGTGCACGCATTTCAAGATTATTATCTATTTATATCTATTATCTGCATTTTTCAGTAAAATATGAAAGTATTAAGCAAAATTGTATTCAATATGTATACAGGCTTTTTGGCTACTCGTGTTACAAATTTTGCCAGTAAATTCTACATTCTAAATGGAAATATGAAGTCCTTATTAACTGTTGTCCGAATATCAACAGTTTCGGAGTTATTCCATTTTTCTGATTATTGAAGATTTCGCAATCTTGCTTCAAATAAACCATGATAACTCCAAAAGCAAAAGGCTTTGAACAAATCCGTTGAAAACTACGTTAAATTTCCAATAAAATGCGATCAATATTTAACTTATAAACGTTAAATAAGCGTTTTAGTAGAGAGAACTTTGAACTTTCTTTTTCAAAGTTGAAACATTTACTACGGTGATTTTAAACTACTATTTCCAAACCTAGAGACGAGCAAATTTCAGCAAACGTATTCCGTTTAATATCCTTTTTAGTTGTGCAATTTCGTTTTTAATTAGTTTTTGAAAAATTATGAAATTGATGGAGGAATGGAAAAAACTATGGTTGAAGAATTGATAAGGTAGAAATATTAATAATAATAAAAAATAAAAAACTTAAATTTTGAATGAATTCATTAAATGTTTTTTTAAATTCGATTCGAAATGCTCTGCACCCTCCGCAATGAATTCTTGACACGCTGCCTTAAACCCGCAAAGCCCGCACATACGTTGTACAATATATCAGCGAAAAAGTAGCCATAGTCTTAACAAGTGAGGTGTCCCGATAGGTCAAGTGGTTAGAGCAGCGACGTATTGAGCCGAAGGTCGAGGGTTCGAATCCCGCTCGTGACACTAACGTTTTCATTTTCACCAAGACCTTACCTAAAGAATAATTATTGAAAATTTTACTTCAACGCTTTGACATCTATCGTTATGTAAATCATTTTCGAGTTAATTGAGTTGATTTTTTAAAAAATATTTTCAAAAGTGAATGAAAAAGACCTTGAACAAATGAAATATGAACTTTTTCTATTTAGTTAGTGAAATAAGTGATAAATTCTAAGAAAAGAGTGTACAAAAGGGATCACGGGTTAAAGAGCTTATCGGCCCTTGTGTAAGGAGAAAGCGTCAGTTATGAAATTTTTCAAGTCGATATATTGACGTGTATCGCGGTCAAAACGTTACACAATTTCATGTTGTATAGAAAATTTTTATGACATATGTAATACATACGTCCCTCCTCGCATTACTGAAATCATCTCACAATGAGACTTCGATCGTGAAATCAATATTAATTAGTGCGGTTTCGCCTTGGTTATTACGTAATGAAAGGTAAACAACGAAGGCAAAATTGTAATATCCTAGAATTTCGGGATCATCTGGTGCCGTCCGGGACCGTTCAGCAGGCTGTTACGCCCCTACCTGTAATTGCTACCAGGCGGAAGAACTGCGCGAGCCTAGCCAGGACCGATATGAAATATTAACGCCCCCGTAGGCGGAGGTTTTGCAGGAAAATTGTTAATAATAACCACCCTACTCGCCGGGACGGTCCGTTGTTTGGTTTTAACATCTACCGAAACGAGGCGGACAAGGTACATAATATATTATTTTTCGGGTACGCTACCTGTACATTAAACCGGGCAGAGTATGAAACTTTACCAACATATGGCATAATAGAATGTTTCTCAATAATTAAATATGTTCTTTTCTAAGCAATATTTAACATTAAACAGTATGTCCATTTTACGAAAGGCACAAAATTCTATCCTCTTGTAATATAGCATGATATATTTCTATACATTAATGAAATGTTCCTGCTATTTAACATTTAATAATTTAGTCTTTGTCTAAAAAAGAAAAAAAAAGTAAAAAAAGTAAATTTCTTAAGAAAAAAAAGACGGCCAGATAACAAATATAAAATACAAAATGTATCTTTGCTGGAGGTTAGCATATTCTTCATGAAGATTCCACTCAAGATTATGGAATGTATATGGAAGTGATGGACGTGCACTTATTCGTCTTTTGAGGTCATCCCAATGGGGTTCAACTTTGGAGAACGGGTGGCCAGGCTAAGACCCTGGCTGTTGAAGGTACATTAGAATGTGATTATCGATGATTTCATCGAGGATAGGCAACGCGTGATGTTCCCAAATTTCATCCACATAGCGCGTGGCCGTCGACGACCATCTGCAAGCAACAACTAATTCTGTGCGACTCTCCATTGAAATTCCCGCCCACAAATCACTGAGCTACGTTGAAAAGGTTGGCTCTGGGAAAAATTACAGGGTTCGTACATTTAAAATCTCCTTCTCTAAACGCTTTCACGCCCATCTGGAGATCGTGAAGCAAATCTACATTCATCTCTAAACAGTACAGCAGACCAATCATCCAAAAACCAATAGCTGTGTTCTCGTGCAAGTGGGAGTCATGGAACTCTGTGTTCTGGTTCCTCTTACGGTGCAAAAAGTCATCAGTCCATACTGACTTAATCTTCTTCGAGCAGTGAGTTCAGAAATTTGTACATCTCGAGCATTCAGGAGCTGATGAATCGCTTGAAAAGTAACTGCTGGTTTCGAAAAATTCTCAAAGTCAAAAAACGGTCATCCTGTGGTTCTGTTACCCTAGGGCGTCCCGAATCGGACCTTCTATGATAGGATCTTTTTTCTCGAAAAGGTCTAATGGCGTCTCGCCATGTTTCGTAGGAACCTCCGATGGCAGCCGCATACCTGATGGAACGTCCATCATCAATAAGCGCCACACCACGCGCAACATCCTGAGCACTAAGTGGCATTTTTAAGTTTATTTGTTGAAAATAAGAAATCAAAGATGAAAACTAAACAGTTTATTGTTTCAGAATTCAAATGAGACTGAATAAACATTTTAAATTCTGTAAAAAGTAACATTGAAAAATCTTTTATCTTCGTTTTGGATTAAGGATTAAGTGTTTTTACCTCTAATTTATATTTCCTACATAAAACATAGCATAAACAAATTATTGGTATCAACAATGAGACAAATTAAGGCCAGAATTTTTATATCGAGAAAAAAAACCAATTGTTTGGAATTTTTTGCGTGTCGGTGTATTATATACACAAAGACTTCGTTGTTTATTTTAAACTACGTATTTTTTATCGTTATGTCAATTACAATATATTTATTTTAATGTAAACCAAATTAAACGAGATGAGAAACTCAGGAATTTTAAGAAATTAATTAAGGTTTTTAGTTCAGATAAAAAAGTCAATGTCACGAGCGGGATTCGAACCCACGACCTTCGGCTAGATACGCCGCTACTCTACCACTTGAGCTATCGTGACTTCGATCCACTCGGACAGTAACTTCCCATCTCAACCCAACCTTTTCAATTTTCCCTTTTTTTTTGCCATTTTTTCAATAAACTGAAAAAAAATTTCACCCCAACACAAGAAAATCATTTAGTGATATTACTTGCCATTACTCTTAATAATGCATTAACATCATAATAATTAATTATTTAATTATTAGGTAATAAATTTGTAATTAAATTTTAATGTATCACTAAATGATTTTCTGGTGTTCGGGTGAAATTAATCATAATAATTATTTTTTATTGAAACTCATGAATTTTTGATCTCGTTTAATTTTTATATTAAAATAAATATTCTGTTTATTAATATGACAATAAAAATACATAAATATATATTTTTAAATGTACAACAACGACGGGTGTCCAGTGTTTCCTTGAGCATATTTTTAATTAAATCAATTATTCCTATGAATAATGATGAAAAAAATATAAATAATTAAAACTTAGCTACTTGCCAAATGATAACCGAATTTTTGTTCACGATCTTACAAATTAAAGCGGACTTAATCTGGAACTTTTACAATACATGACATTTAATAAAAACGAGTAATTTATATCTCGCACGATTCCTGCGTATTAAAGCGGGTTGGGTATGAAACTTTTCCGACATATGAAACATAATAAAAACTTTCTTAATAATTCAATTAACATGCCCATCCTTCCGCATTATTTAGCGTATAATTTTATTTCCCTTTTATATTATATTTAAACATTCTGTCATCTGTCTGAATAATTTTATTCTTAAAGAATGTAACTTTCTTTGTAATGATAATTTTAGGAAAATTTTGACACGAATTGTTTTGTCAATTTTACGAATTATTTAATTAGTCTTAGTTAGTAATTGTGTCTTTTATCCATATTTGATTTCCTTTGTTTTTGTATTATTCCAATTTTCAATAGATATGTAGAAGAATATACTGCAATTAAAAAAATTAACAACTTAAATACGCGTGGTTTATAATAAACATTAATGATGATTATAGGATCTAAGGTAATTAAAAATTAATCTTTTATGTAATAAAATCATTACGATTGAAAATATTATGTCTTATCCATTAAAGGATACAAATTATAATATTTTTGACGTTAGTAATAAATGGTTTTTATGGATACATTTATTATATAAAATTACTACTGCCTGAGCTCTAAATTTTGTAGATTCGATAATTAATCAAATCATTTTAATTAACAATAAATAAACAAATTGATAATTAATCAAATCATTTAATCATAAATCAAATCATCGGTCATCCATCACAGTAGAGTCATGTTCCTTGAAAAGTAAACATCTAAATATATTTTACGATAAATATGCGCAAAAATTGTAATGTAAAACGAATATTAAATTTAAATAGACAAACCACGTTTCAGTCAAAATGTAAGATTTTTAAAACTCTTAATAATTATAAAATATCAGTGATAATGTATGGAAGTGTCTTGAAAATAATTTCAAAATTCAAAAGGATCTGCGTGTTTGTTCCCGTATTGTAAATTACCGTCTTCTAATTATAACCTGACGATGAAGAGAAATTTAGACAATATACTGACTATATTGTACACAAAAGTTCTCGTACTAAACATAATAAAGTTGACTAATTTTGAGAAGAGATGGGTTTACAATTCCCAAAAAGGTTAGCTCGATTACAAAAACTTACTGGTATAGATACATATCTTAACTTTATGCAAGCAAAATTCATGAAATCAACAATCAACAATATTGTACAAGAAATATCATTCAATTAATTTAGATTTTAGTTGAGATTAAAAAGTCAGTGTCACAATCGGGATTCGAACCCACGACCCTCGGCTAGATACGCCGCTGCTCTACCACTTGATCAAGCGGACCACAAAAACTAGTGAATTGTACAAGAAGTCACAGCGAAGAAATATACGAATATTTGTCAAATGGTGATGAGCGATGATATTGATAAGGTTTTTCTTGATCTGGAAAACAGTAAAAAAAATGAGGATCCTTGTAAATTCAAGCATAGACAGATTCAAACTCTGATGATGAAGAAAGAAACTTCGTTTTGTGCAACGAGTTTTGGGGACGAGGCCCTTTGGACGACATCTTCTTTGACATTAAAAAAATAATAAAAAACATAATCCGACAACAAATTAAATGGCTGGGTCGGCTGGCCGTTATGTTATGTTGCGATCGAGTTTTTTCAGAATACTTTCGAAATGCTTATATTGGAGTACACGATATAAATAACAAATACAAAAATCGCACATACGCGGATACATATTTTTCTCACGTCAAGAAGGTATTCGTACAATGTATTTTACATAGAAGAAAGAACGTTAAGCTATACTTAGCGAAAAACATGCTAGGCTTTGAAGTTGGGAGCAGAACTGGTGATCTCGAGGCGACTCAAGCATCACTCTTTTGAGAAGAAATTTCTGAAAGGTTTTTTGGCTTGATGAGGAGTAAATAATTTAGCGTAGGACGAAGCATTATAAGAATAGTTGACCAGGTTTCACGAAAATGGCTAATCGGGAATCACAAGTGTAAAAGTATGTTACGGGAAACTGCTTTTTCTGTGAGTTGTAAGAGAATAATGTTTGGTCAAAAATTGAAGGCTTGCGTTATATATTTGACCTCAGTGGGCGTGACGGCTTTCAGAGGGAGAGACAGTGGGAGGAGAGACATTAGGAATTCATCAATATCCGTTTCGTTTGACATTGCCGAGGTCCGGATGAAAAGTAAAGTGCTCACGGAGGTGATGATACTAATGTGGCCAACTTTGTTACTTATCATGCCTCACCACCGTTAGCTATGCACATAATAAAATATTTTACAGATTTTTTAACATTCCATAACCTTAATAACGTAATACTAATTTCCTAGTATGTATTTTCTGACATAGGCAATTGGGATCAGCGCTTGCCCACTTTACATCAGAACGCAGTACTAAAATAGGCGATTTCACAAGTGTTTCTTTTGTAAATAAATCTAGTGTGCCCCAACGTACACTTCTTGGTCCGATTTTATTTATAATTTATATTAAAGAAATGCATAAACTTCAACAAGCTGCAAAAATTTTTAGTTACGCGGATGATAACTGTCGTATTTTTTCAGGCAATAATTTAAAAACTTTATTCTTGGAAAGTAATTAGGACATAAATAGTGGTAGACACTGGTTGCATAGATTATTTTTGAACACTGAGAAAACAAGTTGAATTATTTTTCTTTGAAGAACAATGTTAATTTAAAGTATTTAGAAATTTGCTTTCATAATTGCAACAATAACTCAACTCAATAACTATTAATTTCAGTCCTTCTGAAATAGCCTTAAATATCTTGGAATCATAATTTAATTTCATATTGAAATTTTTGTGAAAAGAATCCGAAAATTATTTTTTATATTTATAATTCTTAAAATGTTATTAGAATTTGAAACTTTAAAAACAGTTTATTTTGCACTCTCCCAATCTATATTGCCATATGGCATCATTGTCCATGCTGGACAAAGACATTGCTACACAAAAACATTAAAGATTGCTAATAAATATTCGGAGATGGTGAGTTGCGTGTGACTTAGGTTTTAGAAAAACATTTTCTTTATCGTGCCAACGTTTCGATCTTTATTGAGATCATCTTCAGGGCCTGGAATTTATAAACATTGTTTATGTTTTACAAATACATGTAGAATAGCTAATAATACTTTATTCAAAATTATTCAAAAAAACCTCTACGTTATCATACAAAACAGCTCAATGATGATATGAAAATGCTCAATTTAAAACAAATATTCCTTAAAAAAAACTTTTATTCACCTCTTTAAATACAATAAAATTCCTTCCTACCATAGTTCTTTCTTAATCAGCAGGAATTTTCATACATGTCAGATGCCAAATATTAAAATTACCGCATACTATAATTTTTCGCTTAATTTTGCATGGAGATTGTTATATAAAAATAAAATTAATACAATATTTATAAAATTGTACATCCTTCATAAACGCCCTAATACATAAAATTATACAACAATATAATTATCTTTAATTTTTTTTTTAATTTTAGTCTATGTACATGTGTATTTTTTCTTTTCGTAATTTATAATGTTCTGAACCAACCTGCTAACAAATACTAGTTTTTACTTACTGAAAGCAGGCTGTATAGGTTTTGTTATATCTATTTCAATTTGCTGTTTAATTTGTATAGAACTCCAATGTAATTTCTATTCTAATCATTGCCCTCAAATATTGTCATATTATATAATTATTGAAATAAAAAATTATTTTCAGTATGAAATTAGCAAGTTTACATTTATTAACTAATGGCCGAACCATTACCAACTGTTTTTCCCATTGGCGGCTCTTTTCACCTCAAAGAAGCGGACTCTTTATACAAAAATGTCTTTCTATACCGACTTCCTTCCCAACCCCTTCTAACTCCAACGTATATAAACATAAAACAGCAATAACTCACTGGCACTCTTAACACGACACGCAAGAATGGCATAATTGCGCAGAAAACAAACATTTGGAGTGATTAGAAATATTTTGATTGAATATAAATTTTTTTTTGCATTGTATAAATTCACTTTTTTCCACATCCTACATGTATTTGTTAAATTTAAACAATGTTTGTAAATCCCAGGCCCTGAATATTATCTCAATAAAGATCGAAACGTTGGCACGATAAAGAAAATATTTTTCTGAAACATATATTACACCAGACCGCATCTCACGATTTCAGAATAATCATTAACTAATACGTTACAACCAAGTACGCACATTATAAACCTGCTTCGTAAGAAACCTAGATAATTTCAGGATCGATGAAAAAAAATGTTAGAGAAAATGTGAACAAAATGTTAAAAACCTTCGACTGACCTTGATAGGAGTCAAATCGATATGTGCAAAATGGTTTACCGAAATTAGCGTAGTGAACTTCAGATTCTATTTTTTTACGGCAGTGTGGAAGTAGGACGGGTTAAACAATAAAATACTGATAAAGGGGAAGTAGGAACCATGAAGAGTATTTTAAAGGGCGCCAGGTTCTACCATACCCGCCAGACTAAACGGCAGTGCGTGTTTTGCCCGCTTTGAACCCCCTTTTATACGGCTGCATTAAAACGTTGTTTGTTTTCGTAATTCTAATGCATCAGGTGTAAGTAATCCCTTTCGTGTTTATCCTTTAAAATCTTTTTACATGGTAAAAAAGTACTAAAGCAGCTTTCTTGTTTATTTTTATGACATAAACCACTTTTTTTAAAGCAACCAACTTATAATTTTTTTTAAAAATATGTAGATAGGCCTGTTTAATAAAGATTAGCTAGTAGCGATTGTTTAATTGTTCAATTTTGATATCGTTTTTCGACAAATAATCTACAGAATCATAAAAATCCGTCATCATAAAAGAACCATAAAAGGATGCTGGAGACTGCGACCTGGACCCTCCCCTCGCTCACCGAACGGTGGCCAAATACTAAGAACATACTAACATATGTGAACAAAAGCAAGTTTCACGCCCTGAGGAGAAAATACTCTGACGCCAAGCCCGTATTTGCTGATGGTTCAATGACGTCAGAGAGTGTGAGCTGCGTTGTGTACAAGGAAGGGCAAGTGGAAGGGATGTCCCTTCCCAGCCCCCTGGCGAGCCTGTACACAGCAGAATTGATTGCCATATCCTCGCACTGTAGTGCATCGAAATCAGAATAAAATCTTTATAAAATGCACGGATTCAGTCAGTGCGGTGTCAAAACTCAAAAGAAAAACTTCATGGATGAACTAATAAATAAAATACTCTCAATTGAAAGGGATCAATACTGATGGGGAGAAGGTCGTGGTGCTCTGGATTCCTGGCCATATAAGGATAGCCCGTAGAGGAGAAGCAGACAAAGCGGGGGGCATCGACCACCCGTTTTGTCCGCCCAGCAGATGTCATAAGATTAATGAAAAATAACGTTAAAGAAAAATGAGCAAATCCCTGCTCACAGACCTCTGGCAAATTGCGGCAGAAAAGATAAGCATTGGTCCCTGGTCCACGGAGGCCCGCCGAGAAGTGAAAGGGCCATACTTAGAAGGCTACGCATAGGCAGTAATAGATTTACCCACTTTCAGTTTTGGCGGGAAAGAGAATGCACATTATGTTCCGAAAGATCAAGCGTTGAACATATTTTACCATGCAGAAAACTAGAGCCTGCAGGATGAACTACAGAGCCTGACTTATGCCTGACCTTACGACAGGATGCACGGATCGCGGTTTCAGGACATCAGGGCTATAAGAGTTTTTAAATGTATGTGTTGTGCGTTAGGCGTTGGTGTGAATGTAAATTATTAGCGTTTATACCCACCCCGAGAAATATCAGGTACTCTGGGGGATTGAATGTGACCAGACTTTTTATGTTTGAGGAGATGACGGGTATAGGCGTCATCGGAATATCTAGTACCACGTGCGCTCCGGCTTTCCCGGTGGGGGGGGTCACTGCGCGTTTTGGGGAGTAAATTCTACGTACTTTACAGGTGTTTTGGCCGGGGTAAGGCTTTCTTCGCTAGAGGTGTCTCCGTGGGAGGTGGGGAGCATGAAAATCTTTATGTGCTTATGATTTTTTTCCGTTTTAATTAAAGAAAAATATAACCGAAAAAAAGTGAATTTTCACTTAAAGCGTAGGGGATCGGCGATGACTTCCTCAGGTTTGTCTGCCCAACAAAATAAAATATACATATATAAAAAGACACACTTTAAAATAATTTTACAATTTTTATAAAAGACTTCGACTGTATCGAAATTTCATTGTCCAGCCAATCCCGATCCAAATAGATAATCGATAATAGACGAGTAAGGAGTGCCACAAAATGGACGGTACGCAAAGTAAATAACAAAGTGGCTTCTACATTTTGGTTTACTGAAGGAATTAATCTAATTTCGCCTACAAACAGACTGGCTTTAAACGTCTAAAGCGTAACAGAGATAAGCTAAATTAAGAAGAGCCGGTAATGAGCTCAGGCTTTATACCACAATCATTTTCGACGATCTTGCAACGAAAACTGCGCGTCGTTGAGTGCTCATCTCTTGAAAAACTTTCATGTTTTTCTCTGGAAAAATTTCTAAAGAAAACTCCTAGTCTGCGATTTTCCTTTTCTCCTAAATTACATTTTCATATAAACGACGATTATAATTTTCAAATCCCCCATCTTTGTTTCCATTTAATCACCGCTTGAGCGCTTGAGCACTTTGCCCTTATAGTTCTTTTGCCCGCGCCGATATTTACACGTCTAAAGATTTTATTCAATTACAACTATTACCAACTCTTTGGATATTTTTTAACGTGCTGAATATTTCTCAGTCGTTGTAACCACTTTATTTATTGTTATCCTTTGTAGGATTTGTGGTGGCTTTCTCTTAGGTCAGATATAATTTAATTTTGTCCAAAGGGCTTGTTTACACTTAAATATGCCATCCCCTGGATGTATATACATCTATAACTAACTATCCCAGTGCCAGAACCATTCCTATAATCGGCTACAGTTTTCTATAAATTATGGTATGAATAGAACCAGACTTAATTAAAAACAAATTAAAAATGTAGTTGTTAACTAAGTTAAAATTATTTGTTTAAAAATTCATTGATTATTAAAAAAAGGGACAACTTATACAACATTGATTGATGAACGTTTAATTAAACTGATTAATATCATAATAAAAAAAATAATTATTTCAAAGTTATTCATTGAGTGAATTTTTAAATTAAAGAGTTTAAAATTGTCCAGAGTTATTGATTTGTATTTGAATATTTTTGCTAATATTTGCTCCATATTAGATGTCTGCATTTTTCCCTCCTACCCATTGTTTTGTCAGTTTGGGAATTGAAACTAAAAAATAATATTCATATGTTCGCGGTAGATAATTAATAAGTTTAAAGTAACATAACTGAAATCCTAAATTTAAATTATAATTTGTTTTAATAGCTCTAAATTCAATATGTTTATAATTGTTCTTTAATTATATTAATGGTAATAGGTAAACAAATATATTTTGCTGGGAAATCTAATTACAACGAGAGAAGTTATGTCAACATACACCACTGACAAAGTAAATGTTTTGATTTATTTTACCTGAAAACCCTGATGTTGGCCCTAATAACAGAAAGGAAATAATCTATGACCGAACCAAGTATTATTGAATCAATGAAATTTATGGTCGGTCCTTACAAAGACATTTAAAGATTCTATTTGGAGAATAATTCCTAATTTAAGTTACTAATAGTTTTAGTATTTGGAATAAATAGTGGTCAAAAGTTGAATAAATAGACAAGAACCTTTTTATTGGATCAGTTTTCAATCTTATTGACCTATTATATTTAAATCACCTAAATGAAAGCAGCATTAAAATTTTACCTTATATCTTTAAAAAAGCTTACCTTATGTATGTATATATATATATATTACTTTATTGTAACAAAGAAAAGTTATAAACATTACATACTATATAATTTAAAGTAAGATGACTGCATGGAGGGTCCGTTTGCCGGAGGTCGATTTTCATTTGACTTAAATTTTTGGTCGACACAGAGAAAAAAGTACAAAAGAAAAAAAGAAAAAAAAATGATTCTTAAATAAATATTACAATTGATAATTTAATTTTTAATAATTACATTAATTACTAACATACATTATAAACAATAATTTTTGTTCTTTGTTTATTTTACAATAAGTATAGATATATACATTATTTGGGCCAGCAATTTAGAATGANTATATATATCAAACGAAATTTCATACATTCGTTGTCCCTCTGAAGCTGTGTTGTAAAATTTTTGGGTGATCCCTTCAAAAATGGAACCGTTATACTTCCCGGTTTTCGAATAAATTACGAACTCCGGTTCATAAAAGTTTGACAACTATGCTCTAATTGGGAAATTAAACTTGCCTGCGATATAACACAAAACTTATTATTTTGAATTAAAATTCGTAAAAATTTAAATTTTTCTAAAACTTCTTTGCTTGGCATACATGTGCAATTTATCTCCCAATTCAGTGAACGCACACTGTAGTAAGAATGATCCCGAACCTTACAAACTGTCTTATCAGTATCATGCTTGCAAAGATCCTTGAAAAATTCATCCTTAAAAATCAATCTATATTCTAGAGGATACCTTCCTAACGGTTTTAGTTTCGCTCACTACTTACTTTACTCCACTGTTAGTAGTAGACACTATTGTTGCTTTTCTTGAGCAAAGGCCGTATTGTCTAGGTTACTTTTTGGATTAGTCTAAGCTTTCGAACGGCTATGGCAACTGGGTATATTGAAAAAAACCCTAGAAGATATTTCCCAGTATTACCTTTGCTTGCAATCCTGTCCAACAGACCTTTGCTTTTAGTAAGCGCGGCAATGAGTTAGTTATGACAGACGAAACCGATCCAGGCGAGCGTCCGAAAAGGTTGCTTTCTTGGCTATGCCGGTTGACCTGCCAATACGCCTCCTACAACCATTACAAACTTTGCGGTCGATACCGCAATTTTATCTCCTAACTAAATCCTACCGAAATCACCTCCGGACAAGCTCATCGAAGAATGAAGCAAAACGTGGAAAATAAAACTTAACGAGGACCCAACGATATCGGTCTGTTCGCGCCAGTCTACATACATTCAACTAAAATCAGACAACATTACCCTTAAGAAAGTATCCTTGGCCCGATCAATTTTGCATATATGCATATCATATATCTATAAGCGTAGTGGATTAGTTTACTTATGACAACAGCTATCCTTTCTTTCACTCCTAGAAATCCGTTCTAAGCTCACATATTAAAAACCACCCCACCCTATTAACAGACAGGCAAAGCGAATGGAGAGTCAAAGTTAACGAAACAAATTGTGTTCATATCATATTCGCACTAAGGAAATCACTTTGCTCTCCTTTACGATATGCGGATGCGACGGACGGCACAACTACTGACAAAGTATGATACCTGAAACTGTACGTTGGTAAAAGACTGACATGCAACCCACACACTCGCCTAACCGAACAAAGATTAAACCAAAAAAGTATAATTCCAGCTGATTTCAAAATAATATAAACTGATAAAATTATTGTTTGCTATCATTTCAATCTAACAAATATTCCTTGTTTTACGAAATGAATTTCTCCTGTATGTATTTGAACATGCGAATATTTCGGATAGACTAGTTTTTGATCTCGTTCTCTGAAAATACAGTTCTGAATTTCATTATGCTGGATAGGTGTCAATATTTTAAATGCATATTCATATTTTTTAAACATTTAAATTATAACAAATTTTTTTGAATTCTTGATAATATGGAAAATTGACTTCAAAAGCTTATTTGCGATTTGAGTTTTTTCTTTTTTCAATTTTTAACTTGGCTTAAGCAAATTGATTTAAAATTTACCGAGCTTTTAATTTTGAATAATAATCTAAACAGAGCATCTACTATAAATGAAATAAAACTATTAATTAATAAATCTAATTGTAACAAATCTTTTGGGGAATACAGAATTATTTTTAATTGTAAAATTTCCCTTGTTTTTTAAATTCAATCAATAATTCAAACATCAAAACGAATATTTTGAACTTGCAGTATGCCGGAATTATTTTTTTAAAATGCCCGTTTATCACAACAACAATGTTATAGCACAATGACAATAACAAAAAATAAGCAACAGTTTCATTGAGAGAAAATAACCTACTTTTTGATCTCCACAAGAATACAAACACTAATAGTTTGATTTATAAGATTTTTTCACGCTATCACTGTTGCTGTAATTGTCAATTGTAGGAAATCTTTAAGGCAACGTCGGTCAAGTTTTCGCGCAAGGTTGAATGATTTTTGAAACGGGATGAGTGTTTTCCAATTAATGAGGTTTTAGTGATTAGGACGAGTTTTGTGAAATTCACAGGACTGAGTTGTTCGTGGACAAATGGAGCACTTAAATCTTTAATCCAGGTTTCATTTGAAAGATAAATTGGCGCGTCAAACATTTTTCAAATGTTTTTTATTAATCTGTTTAGATACAGGAAATGTTTGAATATTTGGCTGAACATTTTTTAAATTGTGTTATTTTACCCCTACATATACGTATATATTACACAATTTTTTTTAATCACACTACTAACACCACTAAGCACCCAGAGGACACATTCCGTGAGGAACGAGCCGATGTTGGCACTCGGTGCGTGAGATTACGGTAGGTCTCGTGGACGCAGGAAAAGATGGGAATGTGTAAATAGGGCTCGAGAAATATGGTAAGGATGGATTGAGAAATTGGTGTGAAACTTTTGGATCGAGATCGGATCAATTCGTTGATAAATGGAATGTTGACATCGGTGTGGATAGTGAGGTTAGAAGCATAATACAAAACTTCGACTGGCCTGAGGACTTTGGATTGACCCGACAGTTCCACTCACAATCACCAAAGTGGTCGTAGAAAAGACTTGCTTAAGGTTGGCTTAGTTTTGAAATTCAAATCAGATTTCGGTCTTAAATGTCTTCGTAGTTGTCCAAGTCTTTTGTTGATTGTTATCTCATAAATGTGAGCATTCACGTCAATCTGCTGTCTAGTTATAGTCGTAAGAATATTGATTACAAGTCTGTATCGCTTTGTTGCTGAACGTGCACTGAGATTATTTTTCTTCATTCATTCTCGTTCTCTACGTTTCGCACCAGTCTTCGATTATCTCGTTCTTTAATGTTGGAAATAGCTTGGATAGGATTTGAGTTAGAGATCAAAATTGCGGTATCGCCCGGGAAAGTGGTGATGCTATTTTGGCGAATAGGTAGGCTCAGCAGTAAAGATGATATAAAAAATCGGACGAAGAATGCTCCCTTGTAGGACGCCGGATGTACTTGTCGGACTTCCGAGAACGTTTGCGGCACTTCATTCAGAAGCAGTGGTTAGCTAGCATATGGTGGCTAGTGACGTGCGATACCAATCTATATAAGTAAAGTATCGAGTATTTTTTTTGATACCGAATAATTTTGGTATCGAATATTGACCTTCGATACAAATACTGCATAAATACGTTTCGGAAAATAGATTTTTCATCGAATGATCATGTAATATTGAATTGTTATTTTCTGTTCAAAACTTAGTCTCATCAAACTGGGAATTGACTAGTTACTGTTAAGAGCGCATATGTCAACAAAGTTAATCTAGATGTTTAATTGTTGGTTGGTAACTCTGCTGATAATTCTGGTAACTCATAATTCTTTCCCGCATCGCACTTCACGCTTTTTGTCTTAAGTACCTAAAAAGTGTTGCCTTCTTTCTCGTAGGTAGACGACATAGTAGATGACCTAACCATGTCTCTTCCCAAAAGTAAGGCATGAGGTTACTTTACTAAGTAAACTGAATCGTTGGCATCTTGTAAACTCTGGAGAATGCAATGGGAATACGTCTTATCTTTTCAAACATTTGAAAACCAAACACCCGTTGATCAATTTTCTCAAAACTAGATAACGATAAAATTGAAATATCAATTAAGTTGAAATGTGTTGGCAGCTTTTCCTTGTTCTTACGAACGTACCGACTGTATGAAAAAAGACTTAAAAATGAAAAAAAACCACTTCAATGTCTTGATTATTTTGACGCATGAGCGTATTTTAATCAAAGTTCACAATAGTACTTGATGTTTATGAATAAACGAAAAAAGTACTTATATTAATAAGTACTCTTTAGTATCGAATAATTTATGTCGATACTTGAGTAGTATCGAATATTTCTTTCGATACCAGAATTGAGTACTAGTATCGAATATTTTCAGGTATCGCACTCACTAATGGTGGCTAGATAGGATTTCAAGATATGGTGATAGGAAGTCGATAGAATGGCTGAGCATTGCAATTTTTTTTTTACTATAAAACTATAAAATTGTATCATTAGTTTTTCTGATGTAAATTTCACTGAATTGCTTTATTCGATTATAAACTAAATAAGAAAGGAAAAAAATAAGCGACAACTGTTTATAAAGTCTAAACAGAGGGTGCACTAAATGCAAAATTTCCAAAGAATTTAAGCCGTTGTTGCGATTCCACTTAGTAGGAAAGCGGAGGCAGTTAATTGATTTCAGCCGTGAAAAGGAAACGTTAATATTTCGGTGATGAACAGGCCCGTTGAATGGGTGGAAATATCTCGCGGCAAACTGGGTCGCCTGAAGACATCAATAATTAATTTCCGCTTCAATGTGTACTGTTAAGAAATGTCAAGCCTCTTGTTACAAACTAAATACTTTTTGTAGAAGCTTAAGGAATTATTTTTTGTTTGGTATTAACGTTTATACGGTTAAATGTATTGTATATGTTTAATACCAAGATAGAATATAAATTATTCTATTATTAAACTTTAAATATTTACTACTTATTTTTGTAATAATATACTTAGATTTTAAATTCTAAGAGGCCCATTTTAAATTTCTACCATTGTCCAGGTATACTGAGGAATCAGGAAAACGTATTACAATAATTTTTTATAGTTGAAAGCAATGGTAATAATTAATAATAACAATAAAATTTTATTAAAGGAAAAATGTACTAATGTACAGAGCACATGCCATCTGCTGCAAGTCAACACTTTATAATTTTGCAAAGGTAAATTTTTATAGAGTAAACGTAAGAAACCGTATCCATCCTAAGATTAAAAACAAAAATGAAAAATATAAAAGACAAAACTCAATTTAAAAAAAAATTAACTGATCAATTGAGTTCAATTATATGCCAGGCTTTCCTTTTCCATAATAAAATTTTCAGCATTTAAAATATTTTATTTCTTGTAATAATTATATAATATTGCTAAAAGGTTGAATCTATATATTAGCGACTTCCTATAAAATGGAGCCTGTACTTCGCGACTACCGAACATTAGAAAGTATGTACAAATTTTTTTGTTGGCATGGTTGCTTAGGGCAAACAATTTTTTATATTTTCTTTTTCATATAAGGATTTTGTTTACCTAAGTAGTTAACCTGATATATATATATATATATATATATATAAATGCATTATATTTTTTTTCTATTCAGTGAAATGATGCTAAAGCTCTCGTTCAATGCCAGCACGGGTTTTCCTGAAAAAAAACGAGCCTTTTCAATTAAAGGACTTAAATGCCGCCCGGCGTCGGTCTGAAGGAGGACGAAGCACACTGAGCGAACGGTGGTTTTCAAGGGTTTTCGCTTTCCGACGGAACGAGCCCGGGATCGTGGTGAGGGAAATAATCTCCGAACCTGCACCCACGTTGGTTTTCACTTTGGCTTACACCAGACCATGAATTTCAAACTCGTTGATGAAAGGGTGGTTGGCATTTTCTTCTCACACCACAAAACCCCGGCCAATCATCGATCTTTTTGAAGTATTTGAACATACATTTGTATGTATACGAAACTAGAAACTTAGTAATATTGCACCTTCACACAGAACAATTAAAACAAAATAAAATATACAGGCAGGAAAATTATTAAATTCAATCTTTGCAAAAAATATTTTTATTCTTAATAACCATAATTATGTTTATAACTTTAAGTTTATTCTTTACTTTATCCCACCTAAATTAACTTTAAAACAAAAATTAAAAAATAAACGAAAACCAACATTGACAACGGTAATTTATTAAATAATTGATTTTATTGTGATGACCAATATTAATTAAAAGTTCCAGTTATTTATCGATTATATAATGCCTATATTGTAAAAATGAAAATATAGTAGTTATTTTAATAATCGTTTTACTAGTAAAAATAATCTTATCGGGAAGATAATGGTTTAAAGTTTCACCAATCATGATACATCTAAATTTAGAAACTCAAAATGCGTTACAGATATTATTTATATATTTATTTATCAACAATTTATCCCTGAAATGTATTCAATTAGGTTAAACTTCCGGAAAATTACAACATCCGGCAATCTAACGTTGATCACTCTCGTTGATTAGGTAAAATGGATTTTTCGCGTTATGCAAATCCATAGCCACCCCCGCGGCGGGTCTCGAAGATGAGAGGCCACCTTTTTGCCTTTCCGACCTGCGATGGCCGTCAGGGGAAAAAATATTTCGCCTGTCAATTTTTATACTGAATATTTAAAAAGGGTCCGTCCAAGTCGATTTATTATTACTACAACTCCGACAGGGTGAAAAAAATGGGCCAATTTGTTTCGGAGAACGGTGCCATTAAGAAGTAATTTTCCACTGCTAAATCACCTGGTTTTATTTTAATTATCAACTTTAATTGAAGACAATCGTTTGTTAATTGTTCTTTAAAACTTAATTATTATGAAAAGAATTCCTCCAAATTTGATGCAGAATTTTTTTAAAGTTAGGTTGTTTAGTAATATATCTACGTCAATGCAATAAATATGAAAGATATTATTTTACCCATAAAAATTAATGGATTCCAAATTAATGTGTGAACAATGATAAGCAAGAGCAATCAAACTGCTCGCCAACATTAATTAAATAGCACTATAAAAACAGTTTAGTTAGGTTTTTAATTTTTTCAATTAAGCTTTTGTTTTACTAAACTCTCTGAACAATAAGAAAATGTGTAGAGATTAGTGACCGTTAATCGATAGTAATTCAGATATCGTGAGATGCGGTCGGGTGTGATGTAGGTTTCAGAAAACCATNGTATGTAACTTCGATGTGGGTCGAGAACACGAAGAATTTGAAAGTGCTGGAGATACTGAAAAACTGTCGAAAGCAGGAGCAGTCTTTTAGGAGACAAAAGAACCTCAAATTGGCACGTAGCAAAGCGTACTAATAGCCGAACTGGATCGATGAAGAAAGAAGTGATTCCCGACTGGTTTAAGTTACCGGATGCAAAACAACCAAGAAAATTTCTAAACATATCGACCATATAAAAAATATCTTCAACCCTCACAGCATGTCGAAATTTTGAAATAAATCATAGTCATTTATATTTATATTTTTTAAATTTTTTGTGGATTTGGGGAGTCCCCTATTATCCATGTCCGTTAGTAATTTAGAATGGCCATTTCCGATTTAATTACTATTTTAAAAATAGGAAAACTGATACAAAGACTTGCTGACTCTGCCATGAAACAAAGCAACTGGGGAATATGTACTTTGCGCCTGAAAAACATTAACTAAACAAAAAACTATAGCCACTTTGCAAAGAAAAAAAAGCAAAGAGAAATCGCGAAATATACCTAACAAGATGGGTATGGAAGTAAAGATGGGTATGAAAGATGGATTGACCAAATTAGAACTCTTATGTCGCAGAGGAAGTCATTAGAGACTCAAGAAAATAAAACACAAAATAATACTAACTCTAGGGTTTTACTTCCTTAAGACATCATAAAATGTTACGTTAATAAATAAATTGAGTAATAAGGGTCGTAAAAATTTCTTTCTACCAGATTCTATCATGGATTCATAAATAAGTATATCATATGAGAATGAGTTTTTTAATAATAATATGCATTAAAACAGTATTTATGACAATCACAAACCTGTGCTATTTTTTATAAAAGTTTAATTCAACCTTTTTATTGTGGAAGCTGTCAGAAATCCAGAATAGTTCGTTTTGTTCATGGTACTAATTAATTGTACGTTACTTTTATTGTTTTATTTGGAATAACCCGTTATATGCTAATATTACTTTTTCAATAAAAGGTTTCGTTCCCTGTCGAGGAAAAATTCTCTCTTTATTACGACCTGGCACAAATCATTAATTACCCGTACTGCCGAGAGCAGGTGCAGGTGCAAAATGTAATCGTGGTAACTCGAGTCCTGCGCATTAATGATAATCCACATTATTAATCGTACAGGAATAGCAAACATTTCTCAATCTTGTTATTTTATCAGCAAGAATATAATTACGAATTGTCAAATGTGGATATCAATCTCATCAGAGGGGAGAGATTTTTATTTTCATGAAAAACTGATTGAGGGTTGTTTGTTCGTCGAAACCGAGCGGACAAATAAATCAGGGGAAAAGGCTCCTGTTCAGCATAGGACTCCTATCGATAGTGTTTCTCAGCCGGCCCTTTCTATTCGAACCCCCTTCGGGAAATTGTAAGGAACACGGTCAACATCATTAGGCACGACTGGGTTTTCTTTTCCATTATACGACAATTCAATGCACGCTTTCAACCCTCTTTAACAAAAAGTACTGGGCTTAGATTGAAATTGCAATAATATTAGGATTTTGATTATAAGTTATAATGAGAGTTGAATGATTAAATTCGTATTGAAAATAGAAGGTGTGATGTATTTGTCCCCTTACATAAATGTTTATAATGTTTATTTATCCTTTTAATTAAAGAGAAATAAGAAAGGAATGTGTAATTGACATATAAAACCAGAACTTCTTACATACACTCTCTCTCACACTTCTCTCTCTCTCTCTCTCTCTCACTCTCGCTCTCTCAATTTTTTGAAAATATAAAGTATGCAAACTTTTTATAGGCAACGATCTTATGTTTTAATATGTTTAATGTTTAAAATGGTGAAAAATAAAGACCTCTTACTACTCACTCACTTAATATTTTATTAAATTCCATTCCAGCTTTACTTTTTCACTCACTCTCTCTCCATCTCTCTCTCTACCTCTCGCTCTCTCAATTTTACGAAAATATAAAGTATTTAAACTTTTTATAGGCAATGATCTTATGTTTTAATATGTTTAATGTTTAAAATGGTGAAAAATAAAGACCTCTGAGTACTCACTCACTTAATATTTTATTCAATTCCATTCCAGCCTTACTTTTTCACTCACTCTCTCTCTCTCCATCGCTCACTCTCTCTCTCTCTCCCTCTCCCTCTTTCTCTCTAAATGAAGTTTTCAGTAAGTGTTAAATTTTAATGCGTTCTTTGAAAAATTAATTGCTCAGTATAGGCCACGAAGACTGGAAGACTGCGACGTATTTCGTTTAAGTATTAAACCCTTTTCCTCAGAAAAATTTATAAATTTCTGTGTAGTTAAACATTCATTAAAGTTGCATCAAGGAATATGCTTTGTTCATATAAATATATATATAT